>NW_026694450.1:0-14361 GCF_021218885.2 Marmota monax | reverse complement strand
TTTCATTTTTAAGACATGTCTATGTTCCTTTGTCTATTTCTTTCAATAGATAATTCATGTACACAGAACAAATTTCAATGAAAGGTAACTTCTCTTTCCAAAATTAATAACTAAAAATTTTAAAGTTTAATTATCTTGTTTCCCACTTTGAAATAAATGAAGAGTAGAAAAAAGCCACACAAAGACAAGAACTGCCATCTGAAAGGAGACTTGAGAAAACTTTTAAATCAGGCAGAAAAATCTCAAAAAACATATTTCCAGTAAACCTGGCAACAGACATCTCATACTGATCATTTATGTTCTAATCAAAAAAGAAAGTTTAAATTATTTAAGTATATTTTTAAAGAGTTAATGAAAAATTATTTCTTTTAAAAAACCAAGGAACTAAAAGGAGATAAGGCTCAGGTATCAAAAACAATGTTTTAAAGACAAATTAGGATTGCTTTATTATAACTGCTGTGAATATTAATACTGGAAGAAAATTAGTATTGTATTTATTTAGATCTTAGGATTGAATTTCTTTCAAATGCCATTGTATAATGAAAACAAAAGGGCTTAGAAAGAGTTTAAAGACTCAAGACAACCTGGATACTTATGTTCCAATCAATATTCAATATTTTTAAGTGCTCAAAAATAATTTTATGTGGATTTCTTCTTCCGGTCATAAGAAATAACAGCTAATGGGGGTAAATCAACTGCTCAAAAGTGTTCTCAAAACTTGTAATGTTTCTTCAGCCTTAAGAAATCTGCAACTAGGCTAATTTCTATGTATAAACTGTTGTCTTTAGATGACACATCAACAAGGTAAAAATTTATACTGTAATTGAGTGATGCAATATTTGGTAGACAAGACTTACTTGAATTTGGTTTCAACTCCCAAAGCCTCTAGGCTAGGGATGAAACAGCCCAATTATGTAGCAAAATTCTCTAGAGACAAGGGGCTGGTTCTGTGATTACAAAGAAATTGGAATAGAAGGGGCCATCAGAAAGTCCAGAATATCATAAATAGGTAAACAGCTCAAGAAATAGTAATGGTCTCTCATTATAGCAACATTCCTTCATAATCAAGATGATAAACCAACCTAAAGAAACATCCTAATAAACAATCATACCATAAAATCCTACTGAAACCAAAAATATAAGTACTTGAGACATTTTTACTTTTAGATTTGGAGAAGGAAATTATAAAGTTATTTTCTTGAGGGACTCCTTCATTAGTCACATTAAAGAAACGGAAAACAATAAGGAAAGAGGCAATATCCTAAACACTGCAGCATTTTACATAACTCCTTTTCATATAATTCAAAACAATTTATTATAGCTCAAAAGATTAAAAAGTATCCTAGTTACTCAAATTACAAAGAAATCAAATGTTTTAAAACACCGAAAATGAGGAAGAAACTCTATATGACGCTGGGAAAGAAGCTCCACTAAAGTCAAGCTTTAAAAAAAAAAAATACAAAGAGACTGAGACAGGAGAATCGAGGGTTCAAAGCCAGCCTCAGCAAAAAGCGAGGCGCTAAGTAACTCAATGAGACCTTGTCTCTAAATAAATACAAAAACAGGATGGGGGATGTGGCTCAGTGGTCGCGTATCCCTGAGTTCAATCCCCAGTACCAAAAAAAAAAAAAAAGAAAGAAAGGAAAAACAGAAAAATACTGCTATCCAAGTTGTTCATTTCCTGCTTGCCTGCGCCTTCTACAAAGCGGCAGATCAATAAATCAATGTAATTCGTTAGGAAGGAAACTGAAAACGTAGCTCCTTATCACACTGAAAACAAAACTACAGCTGGAACGATTGCAGCATCCCTTCCTTCTAAAGAAATTGTAGAAATAAAGGAGTGATTTTTTATTAGGTTGTAACTATCTTTAAAAACAAACTTTTAGATCTCAAAAAGCTTCAAGGTGCAACTGTCAAGAAGAAAACCAGCATCAATCTGAGGTCGCTTACGTGGTGTACTGTATCATACTAACACCATAGATCAAAAAGCATCTATTTAGGAGTGTCGAGATTGAACTCGGATGCCAGGTTTCGGAAAGAACCGTCCTTAAACTCTTCGCCAGCGCCAAGCACCCGAAGGTATCACTTGTGCCTTGAAGTGGGAAATGACACTCTTTTTTCCATAACTGGCTACCCAGCGGACTCAACCCCCTCAAAAACACACTGGGCCCGCCCCCGCCCCCTTCTCGGATGCAAACTCCAGCAAAACGTGTCTGATGACCCAAGTCGCCACAGGCTCCTAAAACACCAACAACCACATCGCTTTCCGTCCGGGGTCAGGGGGCGATGCATTAAAGAGGCTGCCCAAATTAGCGGAAGGTGGGGGCTGCCGAGAGAAGCCGCGGTTTCTGCAGTCCTTCCTGGGAGGGGGCCGCGCCCACTTCGGCTCAGAGACAGCCAGGGCTAGGGTGCGTCAGGGGTCGCACAGCCAGGAGGGACCCCGCGCGCGGCCGGCCCGGGAAAGAGGCGTCGTGCGCGGGCGGCGTGCGCCCTCGACCTCCTCTTCCCGAGGGGCTACCCAGACCTCCAGCGTCCCGCGCCCCAGGCTCACCTTTGATGCCCGCCATGGTGGTGATGTCGCTCTTGGCTCCACAACCCGAGGCGGCGGCGGCGGCGGGGGCGGCGGCCGGGGAGACCGACGACTCACGGCGGCTGCCAGACAACACCCGGAAGTGCGCGACGCAGCACTTCCGCCGGTGGCTCGCGCTCTCGCGGGGGCGCGGGGGGCGCGCCGGGCTTGGGCCTGGCTCGACTCCTTCCAGCCTTCCAGGTTGCAGTTCGGGTCACGCTTTGCGCCAGGGCTCAGGTTTCCCGACCCTGCCCAGGCTTGGGGGACCTGCCTGTGACAGCCCTTGTATTCCGGGCTGGGTCGGGCGGAAGCTCCGCGCTGAGCAGCTGCCCGCGTTCTCTGTGGAGAAGGGGATGCAAATAGCGGCGGTCCTTCGAAGGCACGTGTGAAGTCTTTGGAGGATAATGTTTCTTTCCTAGAAGCGCACCCATTTCTCCCTCCCGCTTCCAGCCTAGTGATAAAGGTTGGGTGGGCTGTGCTTGGCTTTTCGGTTTCCTACACCAAACTAGGGTTTTTGGTGAGGACTCTCCTCCAGAGATAGGAGCAGCAGGGCCCTGTAAAGGGCGCGGGGAATATTACAAACGCAATCCCTTGGCAGTCTGAGAAACGAAAAGGAGAAAGCAGAAGTCTGATATATTTATTTAGCTACCCTACAGATATTTATTGGACAGTTTATGTGTTGGGGGAAAAGGAGTAGACAGCAGGGTGAGCAAACCCAGATACAGTTTTTGTTTTTAAGTTGCTTACAGACTAGAGGGACACTAACAGGAAGAATTGCAACAAAGATGATTGCTAATAAGGAGAGTCTGAATATACCACTCCAAAACACGCCACTTTGACAAGGATTATTTTGAGCTTCAGGCAATTAAAAAACTGCAGATCAGTGAGAATCTCTACTCTCCCCCTTTTCTGCCCCAAAGCAGAGCATAAGTTCCCTATTTGTAAGGGTAAAGGTAACAAAACTTATGTTTAAAAAAAAAATTACAATGCAGATTTTCTCAATTATAAATATTTCCATTTCCATGTCCCTCACTAGGAATTGGTCCTGTAAATGGCATCAATCTGAGTCTGCATAATTGTTACTGTAAAAACCCTTATTTTCCTTTAGCTTTCCCCACATATTTATCTTCTCAAAATTCACTGCTCCTAGAGGCCCAAACCCCCTTTCTTTTGTCTAGTCACTTTTCTACAATGTATCCCTTGTTGTTAAGATACACCTGCTCCCAGGCCTAGCTGATTATTGGCATTTTTACCTTGTTTTGCGGGGTGGGGGGTGGGGTGGATTAATCTGGTTTTTGTCAGCTTAATTCACAAGCCTCAGCCAGTGAATCTGAGGGGGAATACAAAGTTTTTATCCTTTCTTATGGGAGGAAAAATGGGTAAACAGTCCCATGAAGACCTTTGATTTGGATCTGCCAGAAAAGATTTCTCTAAGGGGAAGACAACAGAAGGATGAACCGTGTGTAAGTAGGAGAAAAGGAAACAGCCATGAGGGTGCAGTGGTCTGTGCATAAGCTTCTGTGACAAATGGAGCAAGGAGATAGGTGATTTGAGAGGAGAGAAGGTCAGTGAGATTACTCAGGGTTGTGTTCTATCTAGGAAGTTCTGCTTTTTTTTTTTTTTTCCCCTACTTTGAGCACTAAGACTCTTTTCAAGGGTTTTTTTTTTTTTTTAATATATTTATTTATTTATATGTGGTGCTGAGGATTGAACCCAGGGCCTCACACATGCTAGGCAAGCGCTGTACTACTGAGCCACAACCCCAGCCCCTTCAAGGAGTTTAAAAGGAGACAGGTGGTGCTAAGTAACATAAGATTTGAATTTTTAAATCTTTTCAGTCACTTAATCTGGCATGTAAGACTTTAATGAATGAATGTTTTAAAGTCATGTTTCCAACATGCTATAAAAGGAGAGCTACTGGGAAGCTTAAGGACTTGTCCACCTTGCTTTTCTCCACTATTGCTAGGGTGGAGTTACATTAGGTGTAATGTAATTCTCCACTATTGCTAGGGTGATAATTACATTATCGCTGTGGCTCAGCGGTAGAGTGCTCACCTAGCACATGTGAGACCCTGGGTTCAATCCTCAGCACCACATAAAAATAAACAAAACAAAGATACTGTGTCCAACTATAACTAAAAAATAAATATTAAAAAAAAGATCACTTCTTAAGGTTTCCTGCCTCAAATAAATATATAATGATCTTGTGAGAGAGAATTTTTTTTATTCAAGTTAGTGTAAAAATTCGTTCTACCATCCACTCTGTACCATAGAAAAATTGTTTCCATTTAAGGATTGTGGTAGCAAAAACACAAGGCATACTTGAATGTATGCCATGGAAATGTGTGCTGTTTAGATGGAATCTGGATTACCAGTCCCTTTACTAAATTCCTGAAGGAGTTATACATATTCTTCTCAATCATCTTCAAATGAGTGGATAGATGCTGTCATTTGAATGTGTTTCCTTAAAAGCATGCTGGAAACTTAATCCCCAAAGCAACATAGGAAGTGGGGCTTTAGTGGGAGGTGATTAGGTTAAGGACCTAATGGATTAATGCTGATTATAAACAGACTTGAGGCCAGGATTTCAGTGTCTGGTGTTTTCTCTAGGTATATGATGCCTTAGTCATGTTTATACCACTTCTGCTCCCTCAAACGTTGAAGTTTGAACATTAGAGAAGCACATGGAGGCAAGCATATAAAGCAGGGTTTATTTAAAAGAGGTAACATAGACTTCTCTCGGAAGGGAGAAGGGGGCCATAGCTGGTATCCTGGTATCCCCAGAAGCTAGGTGTTCTGCCCTTTTTGTATGTCCTAGACTTCCTTTGTTCTCCTGCCCTCTTCCCCTTATCTTTCTCCTTCCTATATATGTTACTAGGCCCAGGAATGCTCTGGGATGGCCAAAAGGTGGGAAACAAGTGGGCTGAAGGGGGGAAGGGCAGGATGGTGCAGCCCAGGACACATTAATTAATAACCTTATAGTTTCCTGTAAGGAGGGGCAATTCCTTGGACAGGTTACCTTAACAACAGGTTGGGGCAGGGGCATGTTCTTGATAAGGGTGGAGAAAGGGCTCTGAAGGAATTAACAATTTAATCCCACCGGGGATAGTCTGCATTTCCCGAGACTCACTCAAAATTGGTTTGATTCAATCTGACCTGACTCTACTCACTCAAAATGGCATGACTCAATCTGACCTGACTCTATTTACTTATCTGTACTGACTGCCTGTCTAATTCTGGCTTCGATGTTATACAGCAAGAAAGCCCTTGCCAGATATGGGCCCTCATTCTTGGACATCCTGGCCTCCAGAACTGTAAGAAAGAAAACTCTGTTCTTTATAAATTACCCAGTTTATGGCATTCTGTTATAACAACACAAAACTAAGACATCCTGGAGAAATAAATGATTCCATCTGAAATGCTACCATAACTCCTGTTCTTATTTTGTTCCATGGTGTTCCATCTTTGAAAATAGTGATGGTTGAGGGGACATAGCTGATCAGTGGTGAGAGAGCTGACCAGTATGATGTTGGTAGTGGAAATTGATAGGTTCATATCTCAAGGGCTGTAGTTTAGCTCCTTAAGAAAGCTTACATTTTAGGAAGTCTTTTGAGGGTTTGTTCCTGCAAACTCCAATGGTTAATTTGTAGTCCCTAACTTTATCTTTTGAATAAGTGTATTTGGTATTATAAGTGTCCTTTATGACATCAGTGGGCAACTGGATTTTTCATCTGATGAGAGGGCTCTATAGTCTTCTGTTTCCATGGTCACAGAATTCTAGGAGATTGTGTTCTTTTAATTTTCCCAGGAGATTCAGTGTTTCTAGAAAGAAAACATTTATCACTCTAAGACCTATTTCTGGTCTACAGATGCTATCTAAGAACCAGTACCTTGATACTTTTAAAATAGTATTTCCAAATGTAATATAAAGATCACCTACATCAAAGTTCTTTAGGATGCTTCCCAAATTCGGAGGTGGAAACTCCACATCTTCTCAACTAGAAATTTTGTGAACAGGGTTCAGAAATCTGAAATGTTAACATGTACCAAGGCTTGAAAATTATTGTCTGAAAAAAGAATTTCAGTTTTCCTCAGTAGTTTTTCAAATGAATCCTCAACACTAGTTGGTGTTATATCATTTGTTTTCTACATATAATAAAGAATTTGATACCATTCACAGTTTCAACACTTTTTAAAGAGATGGCTTCCTAACCTCCAAGATTAATTCTGAGGTGGGGTGAGAGGAAGAGACCTCTTGTTTATAGGGCAGCTGCTATGTTTCTATGTTCTGGGTAACTTTAAGATTTATCTGAATTTATCCTTTCCACAGTTTTGTAAACTGGGAATTACTAGTCCTTCTAGACCAACTTGGAGAAATCACAGAGGTGTTTTTAGTTTTACTTTTAAATTTATTATGGAAATATCTAAGTACTATATATAAAAAGTATGCGAAAGAGTGAAATGAACTCCCATGCACTATCAGCTACCTTCAATTCTCAACTTATGGTCAATGTTATCATATTTGTACTACCCATGCCCATTTCCACTCACCTTCATATTATTTTTTCTTTGTGTTAATTTGAAGTATATTCCAAACAATTTTGCCTGCGGGGAGGGATAATAGAAATTGTGATCTATAGGCAGTCCAAAGCTTAGGTTACAATTTGGCACTGTCAGCTGGATCCTGAGGTAGGAGGCAGTCTTGTGAGCCTGAGCCCTTAACCTTCAGGATTTGACACTATCTTGCTATAGATAGTGAAGCAAGAAGTAGACAGGCAGTCAGTGTAGACATGTAATTGTGTAGGATCATAAAGATGGAGGCCGGTTTGGGTTTGGGAAGTTGAAGGCTGCCTCTGGGGAACTGAAAGGTTAATGCCCCCAGAGCCCTTCTTCTTCTTCCACCCTTACCAAGACAACCAGCTTCTGCTCCAAACTGTTGCTAAGGTAACCTGTCCCAGGAATTGTCCCTCCCTGTAGGGAACTGTAAAAGTTGTTAATTAATGCCTCCTGGGCTGCTACCTGCCTGGATCACTCCATATGGCCCTTCTCCTTCCCCCTGCCTACCTGCTTCTCACCTTTTGGGCACCCCACTGGTCTCTCCTGGGCCTAGTCAAGAACACTGGAAGAAGAGAGATTAAGGGGGAAGAGGACAGGAGAACAAAGGAAACCTAAAGTGTATAAAAGGGGCAGGATGCTCTCACTTCTTGGGATTCCAGGACACCAGCTGTGGCCCCTTCTCCCTCCCAGGAGAATTCTATTGCTATTTTTTTTTAATAATATGTACTTTCTACACTTGCCTCAGCACCCTTCTCTAAATTAAACATTTGAGGAAGCAGAACTGACAACCGGTGGTATCAATAGTGTTATATTGATATGCAGTTGGTGTCCACCTGAGAATTATTTGCTGTGGAGTGAAATACTCCTATAACATATCTGGTCATAGAAGTGTTCTCTCTTGTGAGTCTGAGAGTAGAAAGAAAAAAAATAAGTCCTTTTACAAACTCTTTCTGTAGATCTCAGCTCTCCGTTTTTTTTTGGTTTTGCAAGGAATATTTCCTAGCTAGCCTATTGTTGTAACACTGTCCATCATGCACTTCAAGGCACTTATTATTTATCTGACATATTATTTCCTGGCTCTCTCTTCCAATAGAATATAAACTCATACAACCTTCCATAGTTTGTTCATCATTATCTAGAAGCATACATGGCACATGGTGAAATCTCAAATAACAAATTTTCTTTTTAAGGTAGTAATGTTTACACTACAAAATCAAAATATGACTTTTCTCTTTCAGCAACAGCCACTATTGACTATACCCTCTTTCTCTCAACTCCTATATCACTACTCTCCTATTGTTTTTTCCTTCTTTACCAGAGGTCACTTTTCAGATTTTTTTATGGGATCTTTTACTGAAGGTTCAAACATTAATATTCCCATAGTTTGATCCTGAGCCTCCTTCTTTGCCATATCTAAATTAACTTCCTATAGTACATCTCTCTTCCCATGGCATTAACTATCATCTTCATTTTTATAACCTAACTGCCAAAGATGATGTTAAACCATGACGCAAAGAAAAGACCACCGACTCCAATTTAAATCAAATTAAAGCAAGCTTATAATTGTGTACACTGGTCAGGACTGTCTCTCTTGAAAACCCTGGGCTAGATAACAGTTCCCAGCTCTCTAGGAGCATAGTTTTATAGCACAAAAAGTTGCAAAGGGGCATGTCTTGAGAACTTACAGATAACAGGATTTTCACAAGCATAATACAAAGGTAGATACTAGGTTAATGATCTACATAGCTTAACATTTCAAGGTAGGGAGTAAATTTAGATCCCAACAACAGAATTTATGAGGCACTACTGAGGTTTCAAAGATGGTTGTTATCTGGTCAGGGAGAGCCAGGATTTATGAGGTGCCACTAAGGTTTTAGAGAGGGTTGTTATTTGGTCAGGGAAAGCCAGGCATGGGTGAGTTCAAGGCAAGGGCAGGAATTCCAAACAAGTTTAGAAATCGAGGTAATTTATAATAAAACGGAAATTAACTTTTCATGACTTTGTGAAAAGATGGCTCCCAATCTTAAAATGGAATTAGACTGGGTTCATCAATACCTTAGCTTTGAACTTTGAATTTGTATATCCAACATCTATTTGATATGTTTACCTAGATGTCTAATTCAAACTTAACACATTGAGAGCAGAATTCTCTATAATCTTTACAGTGTTCTAATCCTGCAGGGTCCTACTCTAAGCCCCCGCTGTTTTGCCTCCTCTTATTCCACTTGTCCAATAACTTTGTTTCAGTTATGCTGACCTTGTTTGCCTCTCCCATCTCCCAAATTTTGTTTTATTCACTGTTATGTTCCCAGTGTTTAACATATCACCTAGGTAGGTTCTGTTAGGTGTTGGTAAGTGCTCAATATATATGGTTATTGGTTGAGTTAATGAATGACTGTTCCTTAAAACACAAAGCCAGGGACTTTTCATCCACTGTTCTCAAGGTCATGAAAGCTAGTTCCCTGATTTTAGTATGGCTAGTTCTTTCTCATTCAATAAGTCTCAAGCTTCAAAAATCACTTCCACAGCAAAGCCCTCTCAGAATTTGTCTCCCATTTTCTATTGTATTACCATAATATATTTTTATCAACACACTTATCATCACCTGCTATTTTGTTGTTTAATTTGCATGTTGTTTGTCTTAAGCTACCTTCAATGTAAGCTCTCGAAGTACAGGGACCTTGTCTGTTCCTTCTGTGCCCAAACAGTGCCAGGTTGTATGTTAGACATTCAACATTTGTTTACTGAATTAAATCCAGGTCTGTCAGACCTCAAAACTCAAAAGAGTGTTTTCTCTAGGTGGTTCTTTATTCAGGCAATATTTTCTCCTCTTCTTTGTATATTCTAACATCTTCTCTGCACAAGAAAATAAATATAAGGATTCTAAGCTCTGAAATTGTCGGTATTTAGCAAACAGTAATAGAACATCATTCACGTGCCAAGAGCTAGGCTACGTGCTGACTACATAAAGCTAAATAAAACTTCTCTCAGGAAGGTTATTGAGGTTTTGGAAATACGTATATAAAATGACTAGACTTCTTTGGTTTCGTGTCCCAATGGTTTTAACCTCTGGAACGGCAGCATCTTTGCACTGAGCCTTCCAGACCTGGGTGCCAGACACCAGTAATGGGCCCTGTCACCAGTCCCTGTATTTGAGGCTGCGGCACCGAGCGCTAGGCCACGCCCATGGTGCTGCGCCTCGCCCCTTCCCTGCCCTCAATCGCGAAGAGCCCCAGGGGCGGGGCCGGTGGCGGCCACTCACGGCCTCCCACGTGTCGCAGCGGTAATGACGTAAAACAGACAGACGCCGGGACCTGCGCTGCGGCTGGGGCTCTGCGGTTAGACCTTCCCTGTTGCTGAAGGCCAGGAGTTGCTGCGTAGCGACGCGCAAATCTCCGCAGCCCCCTGCGGGCCCACGGGTGGCTGGCCACTGCGCGCCATCTTCACCGAGCGCTATGGCAGTGGCCCCGGGGCCGGGAGCGGGCGGGCGCTGCCAGCTCCTGGGCCTCTTCCTTCTTCTACTGATCGCGGGCCCTGCCCTGGGCTGGAACGACCCTGGTGAGTGCTGTTGGGGTCCTTAGGCACCTCACTGGCTCTTTCCTGCCGTCTTCGGCTGGGGCCCTGAAGCACTGCGGGCAGCCGTTTCACTTCGTCGCTCCTAAAGCATTTTGCCGTAATTCCTCATTTCTTTGCTCTCTGCTGGTCATTTTATACCCTGCTGTCTTCATTGCTCTTCCAAGTGGGGACGGTTGGGGAGAGGGCGGGACGGGACGAATCTTCCCTTTTCCCCTTTTTTTCCTTCTGTGCACACCAAATTTTGGCCACCTTCTTCTCGGACCACCACTCTAACCAGTGAGTGATTGGCGAGTTCGACACTCATCTGCGCGACTTGCTTTGTATTCAAGGCTGTCTGATGTCGTCGTCACAAACGGTTGTCATGGCTGCCTGTTGCTATAGTTCATAGTCGTCATGCCACCAGCAGTGCCTGAGTCACAGTGGACAGAACCACACACTTGGCAACAGAATCATAGACTGTACTGTTTCTGTGAGCAGAACTCCGTTTGATATTCTAGCCAGTGCAGTGAAATTCATTGTTACATTAGCTTTTATACAAGGATTTTAAAAACATTTTTATGTATTTTTTCAGCGATGGTACATAGAGAAGGGGCCTTTTTTAAAAAATATATTTATTTAGCTGTAGATAAACACACACAGTATCTTTATTCTTATGTGGTGCTGAGGATTGAACCCAGTGCCTCACACATGTAAGGAAAGCATTTTTACCACTGAGCTACAGCTTCAGCCTGGCAAGGGGCCTTTTTATATCATTTTGTTATTAAAATTTTTAAAGTGGCTTAGTCAAAAATGATATTTTTGGTGAATACAGGTGTAAAGCATAGCAACATTGCATTTGTGATTTGATGATTGGACTTGCCTACATATTCTAATTTAAGCAACAGTTTTATTTTTGTAAGATCTTGTTTTCTTTCTGCATGCTGAAAGGAGAGAGAAGGTTCTGTTTGCAAGCTTATACTTCCCCACCCGTTTGATGTGGATGTTTTATTTCCAATAAATAAAAAGTCAAGCTAGATTTAAATGTCTGTATGTTTTCCTTATATATTCTTAGAAAGTTGTATAAAAATGAGAGACTTAATTAGAATTATAATTTAAAACCTGGAATGAGACATCTGATTAGTTGAACTCTCTTTTAAAAAAAAAAAAAAGGAAGTATAAAAGGGTAACTGTAAAAAGAAAAATAATCACATTTAAATTAATGGTGAACCACTTCCTGGTGGCCCACAAAGAGAAGTGTAGGTATAGACACCTACACTATAAGACTATTGTTCTGGAACAAAAGTACCAAACTATTTTGCAGAGTAAACTCATTTCTAATTCACATGGTTTACTTTGAGGAACTGTTTTATGAAGGTACTATATTGGTATACTGCTTATCATATCCTAATAAAGCAACTGGCTAATTTATTTTTTGTTTGACTTTGGATGCATTTACTTGGTCTTTAGCTAACATAGAGCAATCGTATGTCTGATAAAATGGCACCATCCTAAAAAGATTACCTAAGAATCTTCAAAATTCTTTTTGAAATTAGTCTTCTATTTAAGTCACTCCTCTAGATCTGAATATAGCTGTGAACAAAACAGAGTAGCTTACCCTTAAGGAATTTACATCTATTGAGAAGTAAGAATAAACAAATAAGCGTGTAAATCACATGGCATACTTACAGTGATAAAACTGAAGAATGATAGGGTATGCAGGCAGAATTCGGGACTAAAAAATATAACTGGGTTAGGGAAGAAGTCACCAATAACGACATATGATCAGAAATCTAGAGAGAAAGGTGAAGTAAAGGATTTTATGACTTAAATTTTTAAAGGCTCATATGGGCTACTCTGGAAAACAGACTAAAAGGGGTAGCAAGGAGATAGTAATATTTTTCATACTTGATCACCTGTTGTGCATCAAGTACTCTGCCAGGTAATTTAGGCAAATTATATCTAAGCTTCACAATAAATCTCAAGGTTGATACCAACATCTTAATTTCTTGTTGTTGGTGGTGGTGGTGCTGGGGATTGAACCCAGGGCCTTGTTGGATCTAAGGCAAGCACTCTACCAACTGAGCTATATCCCCAGGCCCCAACATTATAATTTTATGCATGACAAAACTTCTACACAGATAGTGCCTTGACCAAAGTCAAATAGTAAGTTGGTGATGACTGTTTAGCTCAGTATTCTTTGGGAAGTTTTTGATCATTAAAGATGATGATGATGATGAAAGATGATGATGGGGAGGAGGAGGAGGAGGAGGAGTACCAGGGATTGAACTCGGGCACTTGACCACTGAGCCATATCCCTAGCCCTATTTTGTACTGTATTTAGAGACAGGGTCTCACCAAGTTGCTTAGTACCTTGCTTTTGCTGAGGCTGGCTTTGAACTCGCTATCCTCTTGTCTCAGCCTCCTGAGTCACTGAAAGCTGCTGAGATTACAGGTGTGTGCCACTGTGCCAGGCAAAGATTAATTTGGTACATAGTGTAAGATAGGATTTAACTGCCTTTGCCTGTGAATAGTCTATTGTCCTAATACTACTTACTCACAAATTTGTTCTTTTTATTCTCTGAATTGATTATTTTGTTTGTTTTGGGGGTACTAGGAATTGAACTCAGAACCTTGCACATGCAAGTCAAGCCCTCTACCACTGAGCTACATCCCCAGCCCTTTCTCTGAATCAAAATGTCACCTTAGTCATATACAGAATTTTCCTGTACTATGATTAGGTATCTCAGTAATTGATTCCATTTCATTGATCTATTTTTCTAATTCCATGCCAGTGCTATATTATTTACTATAGAATTAACTGTTTTGCTACATATAGCCTAAATTTTCTTCCTTTGTTACTATTTCCTTCAAATATTAGCAGTTTTCTACATTTATATTTTCATTTAAATTTTAGGATCTATTATGATTCAACGAAGTATTCTGTTGGTATTTTGATCAGGATTTCATTGATTATACAGATTAATGTGGAGAACATCGGTAGTTTCTATGTGATATTCCTACTTGTGTATATATCATACAATTTTCCATTTATTCCTTTCACTTTTATGTCTAAGAAATGTTTCTAGTTCTTTGCATAATGGTTTTTGCTAACTTACTTTATAAAGAATGATTTTCTTGTTTTATTATTATTATTTTTTTTTTTTGGTTTTTTAAAATTCTAAGATTTTTGTCTTCTCATTTTATTTTAACTTATGTGTTCTAAGATTTTTCTTTCCTTTTTTCTTTGGTACTGAGAATGTAAACCCAGACCCTTGTGCACGCTAAGTAGCAATTCTGCTACTGAGCTGTACTCCTCTAAGCCCATTTTGTTTTCAATTTTCTTAGCATGAATAATTAATTCATTATGTCCAACTTAAAAACAGTACCAACAGCGAGGTGTGGTGGCACATGCCTGTAACCCCAGCAGCTTCGAAGGCTGAGGCAGGAAGATTACAAATTCAAGGCCAGCTGAAACAATTTAGTGAGACCTTGTTTCAATAATAATAATAATAATAATAATAATAATAATAAATTTATTATTATAAATAAATAAGGTGATGTAGCTCAGTGGTAGAGCACCTCTGAATTCTATTCCTACTACCATTAAAAACAAAACAAAAAAAGTAAAAACATCTAGGTAGTAAATATTCCTTTGTGCCCCATAGATTTTTTTTTTTTTT
>NW_026694449.1:0-47767 GCF_021218885.2 Marmota monax | reverse complement strand
TGTCTGTCTGTACTGGGGATTGGACCCATTGGTTCTCAACCACTGAACCACATCTCCTGCCCTTTTTATTTTTTGCTTTTATTTGGAGATAGTGTCTCACTAAATTGCTTAGGTCCTCATTAAGTTGCTGAGCCTGGCCTCAAATTTGCCATCCTCCTGCCTCAGTCTCCTGGGTTGCTGTGATTATAGGCATGGGCCAACATGCCCCATCAGAATTGGAAAAGTCTGAAATCCACCAAGGGTGGAAACTGTGGGCAACTTGGGAATGGGAGAGAAAGACACAGGGTTGGACAGCAGGTGTTTCTGACATCAGGGAGGCCACCAACTGGAGACTCTTCCTGCAGAATCAGGGACCTGAACACACATCTCTCAGACAGCCTTTGCTCCAGGCAGTTTCCAGGGCTCTTTAGGCTGTGAGAATTTCATAGGCAAAGTAAAATTTGAAGAGTCTGAGTAAAAAGTAATTCAGAAATTGAGGAAGGAGAGACAGAAAGAGAGGGAGTGCTTGGATGATGAGCCATGTGAGGGGAGGACTTACAGGGAAGATGTAGAAGGAATGTATTGATTGGCATCAGTTACAGTATTGCATTTCTGGTTTGTTCTGTCTTTGTGTTAGTCAGCTTTTTCACACTGTCACTAAAACACCCAACCCCAACAACTACAGAGGAGCAAAAGTTTATTTGGGGACTCATGGTTTCAGAGGTCTCAATGCATACACAACAGATTCCATTTCTTGGGCCCTCACCTTTAAGGTGAGGCTGACCATTATGGTGGGAGATTGTGGCAGAGGGAAGGTGCTAACATTATTAGAGAACAGAGAGGGAGAGAGATGGCCCCTTGCCAGATACAAAATATACACACCATATTCACACCCCCAAAGATCATCTTCCTCCAGCCACACCCCAGCTGCTCCCTGTTATCACTCAGTTAATCCCATTAGGAATTAACTTACTGACAAGGTTAAGGCTATAAATCAATTGTGTCTCCACCAAAACCATTCTCTCACAGGTGAGCTGTTGGGAGACAGAGCATCTAAACCATGATGGTCTTCTTGGGTATCTTGTTGGAAAATAACCCTGCTCACATCACAGTTGGATACTTACAGTTGGCTGAGATGATCTTTAGTTTCTGTTTCACATAATGTCTTACCACAAATGACCCACATTTAATCTCCTATGTGTGCAGTGATGTAGGGTTAAGGCTATTTCAGAGACCTCATTGGTTTTTAGGCTCCACAACAATGGATATCTTGTCTCTCAATTGAATTCTAAATCTCTCTGCCATTTGTCTGTGCGTAGCCTGCTGGAAAGGGTGACTTCATGCCACAGCCCTGCTGCTCTTACCACCCTTGACTTGGTGCAGGAGGCAGGTAGATGTTTCTGTCAACCTAAGTCACAACAGACAGTGGCTCTCCAAAGAACAAGTGTAGTCAGACATAATAGGGCAGGAATGCAGGACACCTAAAGAAAGATGAGTCAGAGCCCCATCCAGGAGGCAAAGAGAGACAGTGTTTTAAAGGCAGCTTTGAATCAATTATCACTGACTCCACAGATTCAGTACCATGGGTGGCCTCAGTTCAAGGACAACAGGTGGCTACTGGCCAGGTGTCCTCCTAGAGTTTGGGGGGTGCAGGTTGGGTTGGATTTTATGCACAGCTGAGGTTGGGGCTGACTGGTTTGTGATAGTTCCTGCCATCAGGCATGGTTGCCCAGGGACCCTCCCTTCACATCACCCTGCTTCCCCTTCATCAGGATTTGACACAGTTCCTGCCTGTTGATTTGAGCACCATTATGTTTCCCCCTTGGGATGAAGGTTTTTTCTCTGGATGCATCACATAATGCTTAGGGTTTGATTCTCTCTCGGTGCCAGGATGGACTTTTCCTGGTTGGTCCAGTCTCCCATTGGAGGTAATTAATAGAGGACTAGGAATCAATGTTGAAACTCATTGAGCCACATTTGAACAAGGTGGGTTTGGAGAAAGTGGCTCTCAGTGTACCTCCACCAGGAAGTCACTGTTAAATTCAATTTTGCCTGTTCATTAGGCCTTGGGTACCTCATTTCCAAGCTTTAGTCTTTATTATTCTATGATGAGTTAGACTTTTGCAGAAATTTTATGAGTAAAGGTGTTCATTTTTAAAAAACATTTAGGCCCTGAATTTATTTATTTTTATTTTTTATTTTTTTGGCATTGGGGATTGAACCAAGGAGAGCTTTACCACTGAGCGACATTCTCAGCTTTTTTCATTTTTTCATTAATTACTTAGTTAATTAAATTATTCATTTATTCAGTTTGGGTACAAGGTTTGAAACCAGGGGAACTATACCAGTGAGCTACATTCTCAGCCCATTTTTTAAAACAAATTTTTTTTTGAGACAGGTTCTCACTAAATTACTGAGACAGGCCTTGGATTTGAGATCCTTCTGCCTTAGCCTGCTAAGTAGGTGGTGTTTTGGCGAGTCCCTCCAGAAAGCACTCTAAGTCTGAATTTCAAATCAAAAGAGAGCTTTACTTACCTGACTAGGGACTGTCACCCACCAAAGAGCCTCCAGCTCTGTGAGAGGACAGCAGCTTCCTGATCCATCCAAAAACTATATAAGCACAAAATCCACAACTCAGTGACTTGCTTATCGTCATGTAAGCTAGCCAATCATAGAAATTAAAACATTAATAAGTGGGGCCTCTGGGTTCTAGGCGGGACCAGAATTTTCCAGTCAGCAAGCCAGAACATTAGCTTTGCAGTTTAGTTGAGCATGGTCCTGGGTTCAAGCAGGTGTTAGACAGTCACATCCTGAATTTGGGTGGGGGTCAGTGGGGCGAGAATGTACTTCAAAGTCATGTAGACCCACAATAGCATTCAAACCCAGGATGTATCTCTCCATGACCACCACTGCATCCTGAGTAGGGTACAATTTGTGGGGTACAAAGTACAGAATGGCAATTTTTTTTAAAATAAGAAAACAGCTTTCATTTCAGTTTCTCAGAAACAGCTTTTGTAACAGTTTTTCATAGGAGACACCAAAATGGAGTCTCAGGTGCTGCCTATGACAGTTCTTGCTTTATAGTTGTCTTATCTCACTCTTCAAAATTTTATACCCATCATCTATATTTTTTTTTACTAATCCATAACCCATAACTGACACACTTATTGATTGTATTTATCAGTTCACAGGACAGTAGATGGGATTACAAGTGTTCACCACCACACTCTGTTTTGAATTACAATTTTGAAAAGGTAGAGCATTTGCCTAGCATGCATGATGTCCTGGGTTTGATCCCTAGCAACAATAAATAAAGAAATGAATACATAAATACATAGATAGATAGATGAGAGACCTGTGTTCAAGTAAACTTGTTAGAGGTTTTTTCTTCTTAATCAAATAATCTGATTTTAGTTATGTTCAGGGAAAAAAATCCAAATGATAACTCTTGATGATAAAAATTTAGATTCTTTAACATGGTTAAAAATCTGTTGGGAATTTACTATAAACAGGTGTTACAAGGTGATTTGATTGGCATACATTTTAATATAGTATCCAGAATTATGTCTGAAAACATAGGAGATTTTTTTGAATTTTTGCCATTTTAAAGCAAATATTAATAAAATATCGAAATAAATACAACTTGAAAAAGTTATGTCATATTTGACAGGATTTCACATCATATCAAATTAGGATAATTGACTTAATGTCTCTCTTCTAGAAATCCCTTGAACAACTATGGAATTCTCTAGAACATCCCAATGTTAGCTCAAGGTCAAGTGACTTGAATCTAATGTATGAAATATGATATGTCAAGAGCTTTATAATGTTTTGAACAACCAATAAAAAAATTTAAAAAAAAGTGACAATGTAGACTTTGATCATAGAGAAGTTAGTAAATAATCTCAAAAGATTTAAAGCACTTCATGAAACTTGGGGTCCTAGATCATTATAAAAGATAAGTCATTTAACCAGAGTCATGAAAGATATTTAAAGTGAATAAGGAAATTTATATCCTATGAAATAATACTTCAACTTTTAACAGAGATGACTCAGTTTTTCTTTTCCCATGTAATCAGAGAACTTGATAAAAACAACTTGAAGCCTAAAAACTTACTCTCTCGTTCTCCAGTACTAAGCATTTAACCAGGGGCACTCTACCACTAAGCTACCTGCCCAATTCTCTTTGTTTTATTTTCAAACAGACTTACCAAATGGCCAAGTCTGGCCTGAATCTTGCCATTCTCTTGCCTCGGGCTCCTGAGAATCTGGAATTACAGGCATGGCCCACCTCATCTGGCTTAAAATGTACTTCTTAAAGAGCAGCTGTTTGAGAGATGTTCAACTGGAACATTCCACGTGGAAGCCATTGCTGTTTTTAATTGTCTTTTGAATCATTTGCCCACCAATTTCAAAATGTGCTTGAGAAGGAACCATAATAGACTCCTCTGCAGTGCAGAAGACAGGTTCTCCTGGAGTTTCTTGGAATTTGCAGGTCCCATTCTGTGTTTTATTAATCTCTTGAGAGCCAATGATAAAAATCCTATGATCTTGATTGGAGAGTAAGGAGTTTAGAAGCAATTTGTGTGTGTGTGTGTGTGTGTGTGTGTGTGTAATGTTGTGGTTTTGGCAGAGTCCTCCTGAAAGTCTATTATCAAAGGACCAAGCTCAAGGACCTTCTCCTGCATGGTCCTCTGCCCTCCACTTTTGTGAGGTTTTGGAACAAATAATTCCATTTTGATTCTGCAGTCTTTTACAGTAGCATCATCAGCTGGGATACTGTGGCCACGGAATATTCTAAGTGTTACATGGTCAGTATTGGCTCCCTTGAGTTGTCTAAATCTGATGGCAATCACTTGGCATGCATGAGGCTGCTGGACTGTGTGTGTGTGTGTGTGTGTGGTACCAGGAATTGTGTACCTGGGGCCCTTTACTACTGAACTACACCCCCAAAACTTTTTATATTTTTATTAGAGACAGGGTCTGACTATGTTGCCCAGGGTGGCTTGGAATCTCCTATCCTCCTGCCTCAGTCTCCCAAGTTACTGTGATTGTATGTGCGCACCTCAGTACCTGGCCATAGAGCATTGAAAACCCTCAAGAGATTACATTGCATTGGGGAACAAGTGCCATAACTAAAAGGAGAATAATAGCCTCAGACTGCAAAATTCCTCTGGTTTAATTTTATACCAATACCGAGACCCTTAAATAGCTCTTAGACCACACATTGTCATTCCAATTAAGCCTTTATTGCTGGCCAGCAGCAGACACTCTACTCTCTAAAAGTGAGATGGTCAGAGTAGCACACCACCTTCAGTGATGCCTCATATTTAAGCCAAAAAAAAACACAAAAGGGAGATTTGGGGGTCTAGCCAATGTAAGGAAGCACATTGAATATGAGAAGAAGAGCAGTGTACTAAAATTATATTGATGTTTTTATATTAACCAAGTTTTACACTCTGTAATGTGGAACAATACTCTAAAATAGCAGTTGCTGTTTCACCAGAGATGTACAAACCTTCATTTGTCCCGTTAGTTGCTCTAGAGAATAAAACTTAACAGACACAATATAAATAATATTTTAAGAAGTGTTTGTCATTTTAATATGTAAATAAACTTTGGTTTATATTAGCACATTAATATTTGCTCTTAGGGAACAACCTTGAATACTTTTAACTATTTGTGTTACATATATAAACAACTTATTATAAAGAAACATTTTAATAATTAACCTTTATTTATAGATGTTTATATTACTTACTTAGACCTTATTGTTTACTTAGATGTATTATAATTATATTTTACCACATAAAGACTTTCTTACCTAGAAACATGTTTTTTTACTAGATATATTTTTTTATATTTAGAACCTTTAAATAATTTTTAATCCATGGATCCCTCTTTTTTTATACCTTAAAATAACCCTTATCAATTTCTGACTTTAGATAAATTAATCCATTTTAATAACAGGAAATATATTTACAGTACTCTAATTGAAATGCAGTTGAAACCTCTTGACTTTTTATATATAGAATTATACCCGCTGGGACTTTTAACTTTTAATAACCTTGTTTTTGTGATAACGTAAAGTAATTTTAAATTTTTTAAATTTACCAATATATGAAAACACCAACAGTGCATAAATATTTTTACTTATGGAATTTAAGGAGTTAAGATTACTTGATATTATATTTAACAGTTACCATTTAAACTTTGTAAACCAATGAGATGTCTCTAACAACACATTCATGATTAATTTCATATAGGTCAGATCTAATTTACATTTTTTTAAAAAAAGGTATAAGACAAGTGCATTGAATAGTATTTGTAATTTTTTCCAATTGAAGAAAAATCCTAGAGACAATGGATATTAGACACTTTATAGACATTAACATTTTATTAACAACTGTTTGACCACCTAGAAACAAATCTGTAACTTGTTTAAGTTGCATTAGTAACTTTAAAGACATTTTTACTTTTACTTATTTACCCAATTTCAATTGAACCTTTTAAATAATATGAAGCAAAGGTATTTGGATCCATTTTTAAAATTTTAATTTACAAGCTCATATGTCAATTTTTAGTATCAAATATATGTAGACACAGCAATACATGTAGATGGACAGTACACCGGTGCACCTACACAAAATAGACAGACAAAAGCCTTGTAGGTTATTTGTTAAAAACCTTTTAGACTGAGAATTAACCCTTGTGAATTGGTCTTAGAACAAAGCAGAATGTAATCAGAAAAACATATTAACCTAGGTGTATCAGATCAAAATTATGATTTTAACAAATGTAGACTTTCAAAAACCTTCCTGGCCTTCTTCCTGAGGTGGTCCTGCTGAATAAAGGTGAAAAGAATTCAGGGAACATAGACAAGTGACAGGGCCTTATTCCTCCCTGAAGGAATTTCCCAAAGAGGCAACTCCATTGCTCTCCTCAGGAGAGACACCCAGGTTTGGGTTCCATTGTATGGTTACATATGAGAGTCCAGTCTTCATTATCCACTGAGGGTGGGAACTGTGAGCTCTTTGGGAAGTTGGGGAGCAGAAGATACATGTCAAAGGCAAGTGTCTCTGATATGGTTTGGATATGAGTTGTACTCCAAAAGCCTCTGTGTTAATGCAGGAGGTGAAATGATCAGATCATGAGAGCTGTAATCCAATCAGTGGATTAATCCATCAAATGGATATATTTTTTTCTCTCTCTCTCTCTTCTGATAATTAGCATGTTATCAATCCTAGATAACCATTGAGAAAATGCAGTTTCAGAAGCCCTCTCTGGCTGCTAAGGTCCTCTGACAATGACTGGTTTTAGCTGGGTTTCCATATCCCAGGGAGGTGCCATCCCAACCAGGACACAGTTCAACTTTCCTCCTCAGAGGTCTTCCTTGGTCTTTTCCAGAGCTTTTGTTTGTCCAAGGCCTTTTCCAAATTCAAAGAGTCCTGTCTTTTCTGTCCTAGAGTATTTCAGTCTGATAGCTTGTCAGGACTCTCGAGATAATCTTATGACCCAAGCCACTGGAGTGAGAAAAGGTGTGGGGGGATGACCAGAATGTCTGGCTGGGAGGTTCCCACAGAAGGCACATAGGAGACCACTCATCACCTGGAACTAGGGGAGAGCAGGGAGCTGGGGCTGGAGAGGTGGCCCCAGGCAGAGCTTGCTTAGTGGCAATTGGCAGGCTTGGGCAGGCTTGTGACATGGCCTGAGCTCTGTTTCCATTTCCAGAAGGCTGTTGAGAGGACCATGCTCCCTAGAGGAAATTAACAAGAAACAGAGACACCATCAGAGGAATCATTGCCACCAAGGTTAGAAAGACTGGCTTGCACTTGAGTGACCATGGGAGCATGGCAGATCCTGGAGGTGGCCCTGGGCAACTTGACCCGAGGATGCTCTCTTGCACCACACAGAGGATTAAAGCTTCTCCTCATCGGGAAGAAACCTGCAGTGGCAAAGGTAGTAAGACTGGCCTTGGGGGGAGTTGGGGAGTTGAGGCCCTGGGTTCCCAGGAGCCAGAGGCAGCCAGGCTCTGCAAGCACCAGGGGTCACAGGAGCTCTAGTCCAGGAAGAAACAACACCCAGCAGGAAAGCTAGATTCACCAACAGCCGGGGTTCAGTTTTCTAGTTTCATCTCCCCAGGGCCCACCCAGATGCCTCTACTGGACCAGCAGCCCCTACACACCATCCAGTCACAAAAACAAACAAACAGGAAATCACTTTTGGGTGTGGGGGAGATTGGTTTTGAATTAATTTTCATGGCTGCTCTCCACAGTCAGCACCAGTCACAGAAAAGTGTAATCTGAAGCAAGAGCCACCTAGAAATCAGTGTCAAATGAGCCACTAGGGGGCAGGTTGTCCCAGTGTGTCCCCTTTCCTATCAAGTAACTTTCCTATTGTTGAGTTCTAGAGCCAGATGTCATTGTGCGCAGTAGAGGGAATGGGCAGCTTGTGGGTGGACTCTGCCTTAGGTCAGGGTTGCCCATTTTCCCTTAGCTGTTTTTCTTTTCTTTTCCTCCTCCTCCTCCTCCTCCTCCTCCTCCTCCTCCTCCTCCTCCTCCTCCTCCTCCTCCTCCTCCTCCTCTTCCTTATCCTCCTCCTCCTTATTCTCCTTTCACCCCTCTTTCTCCTCTGAATTCTTCATCTTCTTTTTTGGTACAGGTGTTTGAACTCAGGGTAATTAAACACTGAGCCACATCCCCAGCTCTTTTCTATTTTTATTGAGGCAGGATTTCACTAAGCTGCTTATGGCCTTGTTAGGTTGCTGAGGCTGGCTTTGAACTTGTGATCCTTTGCCTCAGCCTCCTAAGCTGCTGGGGTTACAATCATAGGCCACCATACCTGGCTCCTCGCCCTATCTTATGCTGAGACAGGATCTCACTTTGTCCTCCATACTTGTCTCAAACTCATGATCATCTTGCTGCAGCCTCTTAAATAGCTGGATTACAGACATGTACCACCATGCTCAGTTTAAATGTAAGCAATGCTAAAAGCCACATATACTATTTGAGAACATTGGCAAGTAAGAGATGGAAAATGCTAACTCTGAGATGGGGCTTGATTGTCATGTGTATCTTGTACATGTGACAGTGTGCCACTTTGGAGTGGAGTCCCAGGAAAGAAATAGATCAGAATAGAGTCCAGCCTATGAAAAATATTGTGTGGTTCCAGGTTTGATGACCTGCACCTGTAATCCCAGCTACCCAGGAGGCTGAGGCGGAGGATCAGAAGTTCCAGGGCAGCTTCAGCAATTTAGTGAGACCCTAATCCACTTAGTAATACCCTGTCTCAAACTGAAAATATATAAATGAAAAGGAGATGTAGCTCTGTGCTGTAGTGCACCTGGATTCAATCCCCAGAACCAAAACCAAAACAAACAAAAAATACAAGAGAAAAAGGAAAAGAAATACAGAAGGAAAGAAGTTTCATATGATCTAAACCAAAGCAGAAATGAAAACTATTAGGATGATGGGAAACTGCATGTAGAGACACTAAGTCCAAACTTCTGGTCATTTGAAGAGAAAGAAATGTGATATTCTCTTTGCATCACAAACTATGTGCCACCATTTTGTGTTTCTTTTTTGGTACTGGGGAATGAACCCAGTGGTGCTCTTCTATGGGGCTACATCTCCACCTCCTTATATTTTTATTTTGAGACAGGATCTTGCTAACTTGCTGAGGCTGGCCTCCCACTTGTGCTTCTCCTGCCTCAGCGTTGCTGGGTTTGCAGGCATGTGCTACCACTCCTTGGCTGTAGGTCACTAGGGAAGACCGTCTGGGAGTAGACCCTCTAAAAGGTCTCTTTCAGGCTCAGTTGCCCTACAACACTAAAGCACTTGTTGCCAAATGTTCTGTTCCCATCCCTGATGCTAATGTAATAATGAGGACACAGTTTTGAGAAAAAGGAAAGGGAATGTTTACTATTTTGGTAGCAAAAAAAGAAAAAATGGAGGGTCTTCTGTCCCAAAGGCTGTCATACTGCCTATCAGAGGAACAGTTTTTTTTTACTTGATTTAAAAAAAATGGCAGCAGAATGCATTACAATTCTTACTACATGCATACAGCACAATTTTTCATATCTCTGGTTGTATATAAAGTATGTTGACACCAATTTGTGTCTTCATACATGTACTTTGTATAATGATGTCCATCACATTCCACCATCCTTGCTAATCCCCTGCCCACTCCCTTTCCCTCCCACTCCTCTGAACTATCTGGAATTCATCTACTCCTCCCATGGTCCCTCTCCCTACCCCACTATGAGTCAGCCTCCTTCTATCTGAGAAAACATTTGGCATTTGTTTTGGGGGGTATTTTCTAACTTCACTTAGCATTATCTACTCCAACGCCATCTATTTACCTGCAAATGTCATGATTTTATTCTCTTTTAATGCTGAATAAAATTCCATTGTGTATATATGCCACACTTTTTTATCCATTCATCTACTGAAGGGCATCTAGGTTGGCTCCACAGTTTAGTGATTGTGAATTGTGCTGCTATAACATTGATGTGGTTGTGTCCCTGTAGTATGCTGTTTTTAAGTCCTTTGGGTATAGTCTGAGGAGAGTAATAGCTTTGTCAAATGGTAATTCCATTCCCAGATTTCCAAGGAATCTCCATACTGCTTTCCATATTGGCTGCACCATTTTGCAGTCCCACCAGCAATGTATGAGTGTGCCTTTTTCCCCACACCCTTGCCAACACTTATTGTTGTTTGTCTTCATAATAGCTGCCATTCTGACTGGAGTGAGATGATATCTTAGAGTAGTTTTGATTTGCATTTCTCTGATTGCTAGAGATGATGAACATCTTTTCATATATTTGTTGATTGATTGTATATCCTCTTCTGAGAAGTGTCTGTTCAGGTCCTAGGCCCATTTGTTGATTGGATTACAGTTTTTTTGGTGCTTAGCTTTTTGAGTTCTTTATATACCCTAGAGATTACTGCTGAACAGGTTGTTTTTAAAGAGGTGATTCTGACAAAATTAGATTAGAGAGAAGAAACCAGGAAGGAGAACATCAAGGACAAGAAGATCAGGGAGGAGGAAGTCAGGGAGAAGATTTGGGGGAAAGAAAAAAATATGTAAGATTCAAAGCCACAAGGGATTTAGTGAAAGCATCAAGCAAACCCCTGTTTCACACTGAACCACATCCCCAACTCCCCCATTTTTGCAGGAACTGGGCATTGAACCCAGGGGTACTTTAGCATGGAGCCACCTCCCTAGGACATTTTGTGTTTTATTTTGAGAGAGGTTATCGATAACTTGACCAGGATGTCTGTGAACTTGCAATCCTCTTGCCTCAGCTCCTGAGTTGGTGGGATTAGAGGTTGTGCCACTGTGTCCACTACAATCCACATTTTTAAAAACTCCCCATTTCAAAATTTTATTCAGCAAAAGAACAAGGTACTTTTGTTTTGTACCTCTCTTCTTACCCCCACCCCCTTTTGTACCAGGAGGAGAACCCAAAGACCACTGAGCCACAGTACTTGCATTTTTTTTTAAATTCAGTAAATACAAGATATAGGAAATGAAGAGTTTAACTATACAAAATGTTGGGCAATTAGGCCTTTCCTATTAGTTCAGTTCCCTGATTTCTGAAGCTTATTGTTTTGAGGTAACATGAAACATTGGAATGTTCCATTGAAAACTTAATAGACACACAATTCCCTGCATTACTGAAACCTAGACACCGAATGAAATTTACCAGTTGCATTTTGCTAGTCTTATTTGTCTCTCAGAAATGCCCTTACTGGCCCCAGGGGTGTAGGTCTCTTTGTGCCAACACTAAGCAGATGTCAGGGCTGTGGTGCTTCTAATTCTTAAGGCTGCTCTTCCTGATTCTTTGGTCATCTTCTGTAACTGATGTCTCTGTTCACTGATGTCTCTGTTCACTGATGTCTCTGCTCATACTTCTGTGCTACTGTGTCTCTCATCTGAGCTCTGAGGCTGTAGGGTCTGCATCCTTGGACTCAATCAACCTTGGATTGAACATGGTTGAAAATAAGTGCATCTGGGATGAATGTGTAGAGACTTTTTTCTTGTCATTATTCTCTAAACAGCACAGTGTAAACCGCTATGTAATGTTCCCATTGTATTAAATGTTATAAGGAACCTTGAGATGGTTTAAAGCACACAGGAGGATGTGCATAGGTTATATGCAAACACTGCATCATTTACACCTGACCTTGAACATGTGCAGAGTTTGGTATACAAAGGGGGTGGGGGGGTGTCCTGGAATCAATTCACTGTGGATAATGAGTGAAGGCTGTCTTGACATTGGGCTAGGGAGTATAATTTTCACATATGTGTTTACTCTCTAGGTCACTTGAACCCTACATATTTTCACACATCAACAATCATTGGTTTTGTGGTGGGTACCAGGGATTGAACTTAAGGGCACTCGACTACGGAGGCACATCCTCAGCACTATTGTGTATGTATTTTAGAGACAGGGTCTCCCGGATGAGCTTAGTGCCTTGCCATTGCTGAGGCTGGGTTTGAACCAATGATCCTATCTCAGCCTCCTGATACACTGGGATTACAGGCATGTGCCTCTGTGACTGGCAACCATGGTTCTTAGTATCAAAAAACTAACCCAGGTACATTTAAGCAGAGAGAACAACTGTAAGCATGTTGTAAAGCCCACACAATTACTGGGAAAGTTGGCACAGTGCTGTGAAAGTGGGCAGGGACCAAGGGAAGCTGGCTAGTGTTGGGATGGGCAAAGATGTGACATCTGCAGTGGAGGGGAGAAATAAATCATATTCACACACTAATGCTTTTTTCAATGCTTTATTCACTCAAATCATTCAATACAATTTCACTGTATAGGTTCTTAATCAAGCAAATGATAATCCTTAGTGCTGGGCACTGCAATACACATAATCAATTCAAAACTAAAAATTCTAAGTTAACTCTGAGCACAGCAAACACTTAATCATGCCAGACTCATTACAGACATTCAAGTTCTTGAGAGTTCAGAGAAGGGGAATGTGATGGAGATGTACAGGAACAGACGTCTGCACATATTTATGTGTGCATATCCATTTTTGACTCTCCCAGTCTGTCCTCCCACTCCAGCCAGTACTGTAGCACTAAGGGCCAGTGTGGGGGGCCACCTCTGAGCCATTTGCATAGTCTCTACTCAGCCTTGAAGCCAAGGAGATTTCGGTGTGGCATTGCAAGTCATTCCATGGCTTACTACAGAAAGCACATGACCTCAGTCTTCCCTCAGTTATAGAGACTGCTCTGTGGCTCTGGGGTTGGGTGTTACCTGTCAAGCTGGGACAGCCCACCCATTGCTTTATTTGGTGAAGCATGTTCTATGGAAAAGCCTTTGTGTATCCCCCATAGAAAAATAAAAAAAACACACATTCTGTCTCTCTCTCTCCTTCCAGTGTGGAAGCAGCATCCTTAAGATCTCAGAGCTGGCCCACCCTTGCATTTCAGAATTATTTCTGTGCTGTGTGATTTCTTGCTGTATCTCCCAGCCAGCTTTCTGCAGGAAGGGAACACAGCATATCTTCCAGTGAAGGCCACAGGTGAGAGTACAGGCTCTTGAAGGTGTTGGATCTAATGGGAAGTCAGCCCTTTTTATATTTTATTTTGAGACAAGGTCTCATGAAGTTGTCTAGGGCCTTTCTAAGTTGCTGAGGATAGCTTTCAATTTGCAATCCTCCTTCCTCAGTTTCCTGAGGGATTACATGCATACAGCAGTGTGCCTGGTTTACATAACAGGAATATTTAAACTATCAAATAACTAATAGGAAAGTTAAAAACAAAATGGTGAGTGTTAAGCATGGCCACAGTAAGAGGTTAAGAAATGCACGAAACCAGGAGAAGGAAACCATGGCAACCAAAGCACAAGTTACAAGAAAAAAGACGGAATCCAGAGTACTGGTATCAGAGCAGAGGGAGGTTCTGTTCAGCTTAAAATGCTCTTTGGTAACTATAAAATTTTTCTAAATCCCAGAGGAAGCCCAAAAGAAAAACCAAAAATGACAGCATGTTCACAAAGGACAAAGAAGGAAATGCAAATTTATCCCAGAAGAAAACACCAACCCTCAGAAACAGACTAGAGAGTAGGGAGGAAAAGAGAGAAAAAGAACTAAAGAGAAATCAGAAAAAGAAACTAAAAATAAACAATACCAGTCAGAAATAATTCTGTATCTTTCGATAAAAAACCTTGAATTTAAACGGAATAAACTCCCCAATTATAAGATGTAAAGTGATTGAATAGATTTTCTTTTTCAATGGACTCTGTTACCTGCTGTCTACAAGAAAGTCACTTCACCTGACACGCACAGGTGGCAGTGAAGGGATGGAAAAGATATTCCACATAAAGGAAACCAACCTAGAGCAGGAATGGCTAGACTCCTGTCAGATAAAATAGACTAGAGATTGAAACACAATAAAAAGAGATAAGGTGATCACAGGATGATCAAGGGTCAATTCAGCAACATGAGACAGCAATTGTACACAAACATGTACCCGACACCCGAGCACCCACATGTGCAAAACAGATATTACTGGAATGTAAAAGAAGAAGTTGACTACAACACAGTAATAAAAGTGGGGATTCAACACCCCTTTTCAGCACTGGATGGATCAATCTCTGCACACAGTAGACATTTACAGACCACCCCACCCAACACTGCAGAGCAAACATCCTTCTCAACAGCACACGACACATTCTCCATTTATTCTCAAAATAAATCTCCATAAATTTAATAAGAATGGAATCCATAGCAGGGGGAACTCCTGGACAGTTACAAAGCATGGAAATTCTTCAGCATGTTCCCCAACAACAAACGGGTCATTGAAGATATCAAAATATTGTCATGTATGTATGAAATTTAAAAAATACATAAAAATAAAAAAGAAAGTGTAAAATGCCTGCAGACCAATAAACAGGGCCACACAAGATATTCAAACCTGTGGATACAGCAAAAGAAATTCTAAGTGAGAAGTTCCCAAGAAGAAATACCTACATTAGGAAAATAGATCTCAATTAAATGGCCCAATATGGCATCTAAGGGACTGGAAAAAATAAGGATGGGTCATGCCCCAGTTAGTAAAATTGGGAGAAGGAATAAAATCATAAAGCTTCTCAAGTAGCTGGGATCCCAGGCATGTGCCACTGCAACCAGCTTTTCATACTTGTTTGTTATTGTTTTGGGGACCAGGCAGTGAACCCAAGGGTGCCACACCAGTGAGCCCCATACCCAGGCTGGATTTGAAACAGGGTGTCACAAACTTGCTTACAACCTCACTAAATTGCTGAGGCTGGCTTTGAACTCACCATCCTCCTGCCTCAGCCTCCTGGGCTGCTGGATCTACAGCTGTGTGCCACCAAGCCCGCTTTTGCAGTTGTTTTTAGAAGAGAAGCTTTCAGTACACCTATTTGACCCACCTGTCCATACCAATTAAAGAATGCATTCCATTGTTTTCATGTGGGTTCTGCTTCTTTCTTTTCAAATATTTCTAACAGACAGCTCCATTCCAATTAAACCTTCCCAATGTGGTCATATCATTTTTGGATTTATTTATTTGTTTACTTATTTCTGTGATGCCTTGGATGGAACCCAGGCCCTTCCACATGCTAGCAAGTGCTCTACCACTGACCAATGACCCCAGATCCCTGAGTTAGCTTTGATGAAGTTCACTCATTTCTCCAGAAAAGCATGGGTTCTGGTTTCCTAGATTGTGGAGAAGAAATTGGCCAGTGTTCAGAAGGGGCTGTAGAGTCTTTGGATGCAAAGGACTCTGCATCTTTCAGGAGCCAAGGAGTGAAACCCAGTCCCCACTGCCTGACACGGCCACCATTACAAGCTGGTCCTGTTTACCATGACATCCTACAGTTGTGTGCTCTCTCACAGCACAAATGAACCTAGAGTCAAAAGATGAGGAGCTCAAAGAGCAGTCTGGGTGCTTTAACCCCAGGACTCTGGGAAAACAAAGAGCCCTCACAACCCTTCCAGTGTTCAAATGGTCTGAAGGCACCAGAATATCTTCAAGTCCCTTTTTAGTCATGATAACTCTTAAAAGAACAAATGATGACACATCTCACTATGCAGATCTTTGGCTTTATTTGAACCTAGAATCCAGCAGAATGAATGCCGTTCAGAACCTTCCACCCACCCCACACTTGCAACCTAGTCTTAGAGCCCAAGAAAAGGAAGTGCCATAAAGAGGGAGCCAGGCACAAAGATCACTCTGTGGGTGACAGAGAGGCCAGCTGTGCTTGGCCCAGACTCTGCTACCAGTTCCAAGAGCGAGCTGCAATCTGCTTACACATCCAAGTGGGTTCCAGTTCACTATGTGTGGAGAATTATTCAAGAGCCATAATTAAAACACATCCACAGGTAGCTTTAGAACACCTCAAATGAAGACTGGGGGGACCTCATTCTCATCCTTGGATGGGAAGCTAAGGCTAAGGTCGCTGCACAAGCCCTCCACCCAGTCTTCAGGGGAGGGAAGTGTCAGGGGAAGGTCTGTCAGTTATGTGCACCCCTGCCCCACCAGAGCTTGTAATTTATTCAGTCTTATTTTGAAATATTCACAAGTGTTATCTACCTATATGATTATACTATTTTGCTGAAAGGGAATTTGGATACCTCCAATGGGCACCACTAGTTTAACTGAGAACAGACTACCTAGGTGGATGACAGGCAAGAGACTCAGAGCTCTGATCAATGTGCAGCATGGACACCTTCTGCAGGCACTGGGAGTGGGACAATGGGGCATGTTGTATGCAAAGATGCTCTTGCCCAGCACATCCAAAGAAACCTGAGGTTTCTGGGTCTACATGGAGACCCATGAGGAAGGGGCAGTGTTCAATGTCTGGGTGGCACTGAGGTCCCCTGAGAAGAGGTTTTCTTGCCTTGGCTCATGTTCAGTGCCTATGTTGAATGTTCCAGGCCACCTGTGTGCACCTGCATGTGTTAAGCCACAGAGTAGCCACACATCATGACCAGATTTCAGTTTGATCCCTTGACTTCCTGGGACTGAACCTCATTGTTCACCAAGTACCCAGGGCCGTCTTTCTCCATCAGAACCTGGAGAATCCCAAGGTTTCATCAGAAAGCCAGGTAAATCCATCACAGAGGACGTCAGAAGACTAACCTTGAAATTCCCTTCATTTCTGACTATTTATGGACCAGCCATGAAACACAATAGCTTCTTCCTGTGCCCATCAAGCCTGAATCCCATTCTAGAAATCCAGGTCCCTATGTATGTCTCCATGAAGACACATGTCCTGAAGGTCCTATCCTCGGGGGTCTTCCCTCCAATGGAGCCCCCTGCTGCACTTTCCTTTCTGCATCCACACTTCAGGCAGTGTCTGAAATGGTGGGTTCTGTGTTTCCTCTAAGGTGACCCTATATCGTGGTTATACATCCAAGTGCCTAGAAGTATGCTTTTGAAACACACCCAACTAGGCAGCTGTTGGACAGGAACAGTGAATGAGGTCCTCTTTATACATGAACTTGTAGCCACAACGACGACCAGGGAACAGTACAGAACACAAGGACATTTGGCTGCCTAAAGTCCCTCACTATTGCTGTGAGCTCAGCACAGAGTTGGGAACATCTCCCTGGGTGGATGGTACCCTGGGCATCATAGCTCTCCAGAGGGGCAGGGTACAGCTCTATGCTCAACTGGCTCAGCCTGGCAGTGTGAAGCAGCAGGTCCCTTAAGGCTGACATGGAGTTGCGGTTCCCATGGAAGCTCAAAACCCTGAGCTGGGAGCAGCGGCTCAAGGCAGGCAGGAGGGCCTGGAGCTGGGAGTCAGTGATACAAGCTTCCAAGTCCAGGCTCTTCAGGGAGGCTGCAGTGCTTTCCAGCAGAATTTTGAGGGGCTCTGGACTGAATTTGGTCAGTCTGATGCCCCTCAGTTCCAGGTGTCTGAGCTGTCTGGTGTTTGGACATCGGGAAAAATAATTCTAGTCGGAATCTGACAGCCGACATTTGGTTATTGAGAGGGTCTCCACGGCAGTCTTCAGGTGCCTAAGGAGAAACCAGGCAGTTAATTCTGAGGAGCAATGTCAGGGTGGGAAAGACAAATTGGCCCAAACCCAAAGTCACCCTGGTCATCTGACAATGGTCCACACTTAGGATGCTGCCTTTTGCAGAATCTGGTCATTCACATCACCCCATGTCAGAGTGAGCCTTTCACCACCACTCCTGTGAACAGATGAGCCCACATTTCTGTGTCCCCTCCTCACTGCCAAGGAGAAAGTCACAGGTCTGACCACAGGAGGTCATGGGGAGTCATGTACAAAGGTCAAATTCAGGCAGGATGTAACAAAATCCACAGGGGTTAACTCTCTGAGAGGCTCACACCCTATATCCTCAGCAAGACTTCCACCCCTGCTCCTCACCCTCACACCAGGATCACTACCTGGAGCTCAGAACAGCCTTCCCCAGGTGGGTATTAGAGGCAGGTCCTCTGCTCCCAGCTGGGGAGAAGAGTGCTTCCCTGTTGATGGGTGTAAGTGTGGGGGCTTCCCTCCTTCCAAGCCCTCTTCTCTACCCTGCTTTCCACCACCTTCACTGGACTGGCCTCCCACAAAGGGAACATCAGTCCCATCCCTAGCTCCTGTCCCTCCCAACTGGGTTCCCAGCATGGTGGCACTTCCCAGACCATGGACCCTGGTTTAGGACTCTGCTCTGACACAGGTTATGCCATCTAGCTTCAGGATCCAAGAGGAACAAAAGGATGGGTTATTTACCTTCCAGTGTTGTATTAACCATGAGAGTATCAGTGGCTGGTCGGTGGAAATTTCCTGTAACTGGTCTGAGGAGGATGCTCAGCCCCCCCCTTACTCACCTCAGGACCTGCTCCAGGTGGCCCTTGAGGAGGAGGACAGCATCCACACAGGACTTCCACAGGCAGTCCATCCTGAGGAACTGCGAGGTGAGCTGGGCAATCAGCTGCTCCTGCTCTTCTGGGGAGGTGTGGGCAGGCAGTGGACCTGGGAGACCTGCAGTGTCCTCAGGTTCCTCATCTGGCCCAAGAAAGAAGCACAAGCACCCAAGGTGGAGGGCACCCAGGTGCAGTGCACTTCCACCTTCTGGACAGTCCAGCTGCAGCAGTCTCAGGACCTTCCTGTTGTGGCTGGTGGGTTTCCCAAAGATCTTCAGCCTATTGCAACACAGGTGTACCATGTCTCTTCTCTGTGTGACCCACAGGATCAAGTGGGCCTGGAATTCGTCCAGGGGCCTTTCTATGAGGCACAAATCTATGTCTAAATTGAAGGGTGGCTTAGCTGCCATTGCTGGACCAAATTTCAATGTTTGATTTGTCTTCATGACCTCTAGTGAGTGGGCATCCACCATGGCTCCAGCCACATCCTCCAGAAGTTCTGGGGAACATTCTGCAAATCCAGCACCTGCAGTTTCCACCTCCTGCGGGGACCACAGCAGAGTCTCAGCCCTGAGGCCCCTTCCTTCCCCTCTAAGCTGCTGCACCCTGCTACACCTCTTCCTTCTGTCTCACTTTTCTCCACCCACTTCCCTCCAATCCAGCCTGGCCTGCACCTGTACCAGCTGAGTTACATGCAGGTGCAGCCTCCTTCATGGGTCACCACAGCTGCCAAAAGCACCTCCACAACCAGAAGCCCCTCCCAGATGGGGCTCAGCATGGCCAAGGCCTCTCCACCCCTCCTTGCTAGCAGAGTAGGAAGCCTTTGGTTCACCCTCTCGCATGTACAAGGCCCTCAGTTCAATCACAATATCACCTAATTAATTAATTAATTAATTATATTGTCCATATAAAACTTAAAAAACAAAAATTAAACATATGAATAAAAGTTGGGCGTGCAAGTGTACACCTGTAATCCCAGGGGCTCCGGAGATTGACAGAGGAGGATCAAGGGATCAAAGCCATCCTCAGCAAGAGCAGGTGCTAAGCAACTCAATGAGATCCTGTCTCTAAATAAAATACAAAACAGGATAGTTTAGGGTCCCGGGCCTCCTGGCTGAGCCTCTGAGTCTGTGGCTTTGACTGATGCAGTAGTTGTGCATCAGGCCTGAGAAACTCTGAGAGAGTGCTCCCAGTCGGCTCCTGGAGTGATGCCTAGCGCATCCCAGTGCTGAGGATGGAACCCAGTGCCTCACACACACTAGAAGGTGCAAGAAGACATCCGTGAAATGCGTGAGCACCTTTTTAGCATCTCAGCCATTTAGACTCTGGCATTGGGAACTTCCAGTGACAATCCCACCGGGAGAGACTGCCTGATGCAAGTGAACTCCCCTGCAAATCTGCCCAGAAAGGTCCTGTATGGCACCAGAGATGGATGTGACCTGCTAGGAACTAAGCAGCCTATATGCCCCCACCTCTATCCTGTTTTGGTAAAGAACCTTCCATAGAATATCTTTGATGTCTTCTGATATAAATACAGCAAACATGGGCTCCTTTCTTTGTTAGAATCTGGACCATTCTGGTCAGCTTCTGGTCTCTGTCCCCTCTTTGAAATTACTTTCTGTATTCTGTGGTCATTTCATAGTTCTACTTTTCTTAGCTTTTATTTCTCAGCCAGCCCATCCCATGGAAGGGGAACCCAATCCTTCGCCTTTGAGGGACATGGGTGATAAGAAGGATTTTTTCTTCTTTGAAGAACAGCTTTGTTGGTGTAGCAATCTTTTTTGTCATTGTTCTTTCTGAAATGCCTTTTTAAAATTTTTTTATTTGTTTTAACTAGTTATGCAGGACGCTAGAATGCGTTTATGTACTTTGATATATAATACATAGATGAAGTATAATTTCTCATTTTTCTGATTGAACATGTTGTAGAATCACATTAGTCATGCAGTCATATATATATACATAAAGTAACAATGTCTGTCTTATTCTACTATCCTTCCTATCCTCATATTCCCTCCCCTTCCCTCCCTTCACTCCCTCTACCTAATCTAAGATAACTCTATTCTTCACTAGTGTCCCCCCTTATTGTGAATTAGCATCGACGTGTTAGAGAAAACATTTGGTCTTTTTGGGGAGGCGGGGTTTGCTTATTTTGCTTAGCATGATATTCTCTAACTCCATCCATTTACCAGCAAATGCCATATTTTTTTTCTTTAAAGCTGAGTAACATTCCATTTAATATATATAACACATTTTCTTTATCCATTCATCTATCAAGAGACACCAGGTTGGTTCCATATTGTAGCTATTGTGAATTGAGCTACTATAAACATTGATGTGGCTATATTACTGTAAAAAAATAATAAAAAAAATAAAATACTAAACAGGGCTGGGGATATAGCTCAGTGGTTGAGTGCTCCTGAGTTCAATATCGGGTACCAAAAAAAAAAAAAAAAAAAAGAGAGAGAGAGAGAGAGAAAAAATTGAAAGTGACATAAAACAAAATGGAAATCCTAATATTCAGCATAAAGGCAAAACCACACTGTGAGGCAAAATCAAAGTCCTAAGTTGGCTCATGAGAAAATATAGGAACAAAATTGTACCTGAATCCACACAGGTGAGGAGGAAATGCGCTGGTGCTTAGGCCAGTGAGGGACTTATGGGATCTAGCCAGGTGTGCAGGTGCTCTGATATTCAGCAGGCCAGGATGTGTCTCCTTAGGCTGCCAGACTCTTGTGCTTCTCTTATGGCTCTGCAGAAGCTTTTATGGACCTCTCTGGCCACGCCCCCATCTCCATCTGATTGATGAGCAACCAATCAGAAAACAGTATGTGATCACCTTCCCCAATCTCCACCCACTTAATTCTGTTGGGATTTTCTTCCTCGAGATTAGTTCTTTGAATTCAATGCTCATGCACGAGCACAGAATCAGGGAGATGTGAGAGTCAGGGATGCCTCTGTCCATGCACTCCCCACCATGGACTCAATTTGGTCCATATGTGACCCTCCTGTTTCTACTGTCAGCCAGAAACGTACTTAATCCCTAATGTAAGAAAAAAAAAAAACATTCCTGGAAAATACCTTTCTACAGGGAACTTTGGCCAAATTAAAATTATTTGAAAAAAATAATTTTCAAAAATATTTTGAAAATTCCAGAGAGAAGACAGCTTTTTGAAGACAGTAGTGTCATTGAAAAAGATTACACAATGGAAACCATGTGTCCAACAGTCACACAAGTGTCAAGTTAACTTGCAGCAAATCTGGGCACACTCAGGGAGGAAGAGCACACAAGGAGGGTGGAAGCAGTCTTCTAGACTTCGGGCAAGATTTCTTCTGTCTCTTTGTACTGGGGATGAAACACATTGGCCCTCTACCACTGAGCCACATCCCCAGCCCTTTTTATTTTTTGTTTTTATTTGGAGACAGGGTCTCACTAAATTGCTTAGGTCCTCCCTTAGTTGCTGAGGGTGGCCTCAAACTTGCCATCCCCCTTCCTCAAGTCTCCTGAGTTGCTGTGATTACAGGCATGGGCCACCATGCCCCATCAGACTTGGAAAACTCTGAAAGCCACTGAGGGTGGAAGCGGTGGGCAACTTTGGATTTTAGAGAGAAAGACACAGGGTTGGACAGCAAGTGTCCTTGACTTCAGGGCAGCCACCAAGTAGAGAGCCTTCCTTCAGAATCTGGGACCAACCCAGGGCACATCTCCCAGAAAACCTTGGCCCCAGGCACTTTCCAAGGCCTTTAGCCTGGGAGAAGAACACAAGCAAAGGAAAATTGCAAGAGTCTGAGTAAAACAAAATTTTAAAATTGAGGAAGGAGAGACAGAAAGAGATGGAATGCTTGGATGTGCCATGTGAGGGGAGCAATTCCAGGGAACATGTAGAAGGAAAGGTTTGATGGGTGGCAGTTAGAGAATCCATTTCTGTTTTTTCAGTCTTTCTTTGTTTTAGTCAGCTTTATGGTGCTGTGACTAAAAGACCCAACGACAACTACAGAGGATGAAAAGTTTATTTGGGTGGCTTGGTTTCAGTGACCTCAATCCAGAGACAGTACCTCCAAGGTGAGACTGAACATCATGGCAGAAGCATGTGACAGAGGGAAGGGGCTCACATTACCAGAAAGCAGAGAGACATGGCCACTTGCAGATACAAACTCTACACCCATATTCACACCCCCAAAATCAGCTCCCTCCAGCCACACTCCACCTGCCCCTGTTATCCCCCAGTTAATCCTATCAGGGGTTAATTCACTGGCTAGGTTTAGGCTATAAACCAATCATTTCTTCTCCAAAAACATTGTCACATGTGAGCTGTTGGGAGACAGAGCATCTAAACTGGGATGGTCATTTGTGGTATCTTGTTGGAAAATATCCCTGATCACATCACATAATCATATGTTAGTTGGATACTTATAATTGTCTAAGTTTTATATTTGGTTTCTGTTTCACATAATAACTTACCACAAATGAAACACATTTAATTTCATGTGTGTGCAGCTATATAGGATTAAGGCTATCCAACACCTTCTCTGATTTTTATTCTCTACAATATATGAAGTCAACTCTCTGATTTAATTTTAAGTTTCTCTGGAATTTGTCTGTGTTTCACCAGCTGAATGGGTGACTTCATGTCACAGCCCTGGCTTCTCTATTGGGAGACACAGCATCTAAACCATGATAATCTTTTGGGTATCTGTTGGAAAATATCCCTTTTCATATCAGTTTAATATTTACAGTTGGTTGAGATGATCTTTGGTATCTGTTTCACATAATGACTTACCACAACTGACCCACATTTAATCTCCTATGTGTGCAGTGAAGTAGGGCTAAGGCTATTTCAGAGACCTCATTGCTTTTTAGGCTCCACAACAATAGATATCTTGTCTCTCAATTGAATTCTAAATCTCTCTGCCATTTGTCTGTGTGTAGCCAGCTGGAAAGGGTGACTTCATGCCACAGCCCTGCCTTCTCTTACCACCTTTGACTTGGTGCAGGAGGCAGGTAGATGTCACTGTCAACCTAAGTCACAACAGACAGTGGCTCTCCAAAGAACAGGAATGCAGGACACCTAAAGAAAGATGAGTCAGAGCCCCATCCAGGAGGCAAAGGGAGACAGGGTTTCAAAGGCAGCTTTGAATCAATTGTCACTGACTCCACAGATTCAGTACCAAGGGTGGCCTCAGTTCAAGGAAAACAGGGGGCTACTTGCCAGGTGTCCTCCTAGTGTTTGGGGGGTGCAGGTTGGGTTGGATTTTATGCACAGCTGAGGTAGGTGCTAAGATAGTTCCTTACATCAGGAAGGGCTGCCCAGAGACCCTCCCTTCACAGTACCCTGCTTCCCCTTCATCAGGATTTGACACAGTTCCTAGCTGTTGATTTGAGCACCATTATGTTTCCCCCTTGGGATGAAGATTTTTTCTCTGAATGCATCACATAGGGTTTGATTCTCTCTCAGTGCCAGGATGGACTTTTCCTGGTTGGTCCAGTCTCCCATTGGAGGGAATTAATAGATGACTAGGAATCAATGTTGAAACTCATTGAGCCACATTTGAACAAGGTGGGTTTGGAGAAAGTGGCTCTCAGTGTACCTCCACCAGGAAGTCACTGTTAAATTCAATTTTGCCTGTTCATTAGGCCTTGGGTACCTCATCTTCAATTTGCAGCCTTTATTATTCTATGAAGAATTAGACTTTTGCAGAAATTTTATGAGTACAGGTGTTCATTTTTAAAAATATTTAGTCCCTGGATTTATTTATTTTTATTTATTTTTATTTTTTTGGCATTGGGGATTGAACCAAGGAGAGCTTTACCACTGAGCTACATCGTCAGCTTTTTTTCATTTAATTAATTAATTATTTAGTTAATTAAATTATTCATGTATTCAGTTTGGGTACCAAGGTTTGTACCCAGGGGAACTACACCACTGAGCTACATTCCCAGCCCATTTTTTTTTTAATTTTGTTTTGAGACAGGTTCTCACTAAATTACTGAGGCAGACCTTGAATTTGAGATCCTTCTGCCTTAGCCTGCTAAGTAGATGGTGTTATGGCGAGTCCCTCCAGAAAGCTCTCTAAGTCTGAATTTCAAATCAAAAGAGAGCTTTACTTACCTGACTAGGGACTGTCACCCACCAAAGAGCCTCCAGCTCTGTGAGAGGACAGCAGCTTCCTGGTCCATCCAAAAACTATATAAGCACAAAATCCACAACTCAGTGACTTGCTTATTGTCATGTAAGCTAGCCAATCATAGAAATTAAAACATTAATAAATGTGGCCTCTGGGCACTAGGCAGGACCAGAATTTCCCAGTCAGCAAGCCAGCACATTAGCTTTGCAGTTTAGTTGAGCATGGTCCTGGGTTCAAGCAGGTGCTAGACAGTCACATCCTGAATTTGGGTGGGGGTCAGCAGGGTGAGAATGTACTTCAAAGTCATGTAGACCCACAATAGCACTCAAACCCAGGATGTAGCTCTCCATGACCACCACTGCATCCTGAGTAGTGTACAATTTGTGGGGTACAAAGTACAGAATGGCAATTTCTTTTTTAATATTTATTGTTGAGTTTTTAGCAGACACAACATCTTTGTATGTGGTGCTGAGGATTGAACCCAGGCTGCATGCATGACCAGCAAGCATGCTACAGCTTGAGCCACATCCCCAGCCCCGGCAATTTTTTTTTTTTAAATAAGAAAACAGCTTTCATTTCAGTTTCTCAGAAACAGCTCTTGTAACAGTTTTTCATAGGAGGCAGCAAAATGAAGTCTCAGGTGCTGCCTATGACAGTTCTAGCTTTATAATTGTCTTATCTCACTTTTCAAAATTTTATATCCATCGTCTGTATTTTTTTTCTAATCTAGAACCTATAACTGACACACTTATTGATTATATTTATCAGTTCATACCATAGCAATTGGGATTACAAATATTCACCACCACACCTTTTTTAAATTATAATTTGAAAGGTAGACAATTTGCCTAGCATGAATGAGGCCCTGGGTTTGATCCTTAGCAATTCTAAATAAACAAATGAATAAATAAATAGATAGATAGATAGTTATATAAATAGATAGATGACGTCCTGTGTTCAAGGAAACATGTTAGAGGGGTTTTCTTCTTAATCAATTAATTTAACTTTAGATATGTTCAGGGAATAAATCCAAAAGATAACTCTTGATGACAAAGATTTAGAATAATCATTATTGATATTTGCTTTAAAATGGAAAAAAATATACAAAATTTCATATGTCTTCAGACATAATTCTGAACACTATATAAAATGTATGCCAATCAAATCACCTTATTAATCGTTGGTTATAGTTAATTTCCAACAGAATTTTAACCATGATTATTCTAAATCTTTATCATCAAGAGTTATCTTTTGGATTTAATCCCTTAACATAATGAAAATCAGATTAATTGATTAAGACAAAAAACCCTCTAACATGTTTCCTTGGACACAGGTCCCTCATCTATCAATCTATCTATCTATCTATCTATCTATCTATCTATCTATCTATCTATTTATTTATTCATTTTTTTTGTTTATAATTGCTAGGGATCAAACCCAGGGCCTCATGCATGCTAGGCAAATTTTCTACCTTTTCAAATTATAATTTAAGAAAGGTGTGGTGGTGAGTACTTGTAATCCCATCTACTATGGTATGAACTGATAAAGATAATCAATAAGTGTGTCAGTTATAGGTTCTAGATTAGAAAAAAATACAGACTATGGATATAAAATTTTGAAAAGTGAGATAAGACAATTATAAAGCAAGAACTGTCATAGGCAGCACCTGAGACTTCATTTTGCTGCCTCCTATGAAAAACTGTTACAAGAGCTGTTTCTGAGAAACTGAAATGAAAGCTGTTTTCTTACTTTAAAATACTTGCCGTTCTGTGCTTTGTACCCCACAAATTGTACCCTACTCAGGATGCAGTGGTGGTCATGGAGAGCTACATCCTGGGTTTGAGTGCTATTGTGGGTCTACATGACTTTGAAGTACATTCTCACCCTGCTGACCCCCACCCAAATTCAGGATGCAACAGTCTAGCACTTGCTTGAACCCAGGACCATGCTCAACTGAACTGCAAAGCTAATGTGCTGGCTTACTGACTGGAAAATTCTGGTCCTGCCTAGAGCCCAGAGGCTCCACTTATTAATGTTTTAATTTCTATGATTGGTAGCTTACATGAAGATAAGCAAGTCACTGAATTGTGGATTTTGTGCTTATATAGTCTTTGGATATACCAGGAATCTGCTGTCCTCTCACAGAGCTTGAGGCTCTTTGGTGGGTGACAGTCCCTAGTCAGGTAAGTAAAGGTCTCTATTGATTTGAAATTCGGACTTAGAGTGCTTTCTGGAGGGACTGCCCATAACACCACCTACTTAGCAGGCTAAGGCAGAAGGATCTCAAATTCAAGGCCTGTCTCAACAATTAAGTGAGAACTTGTCTCAAAATAATTTTTTTAAATGCTAGGAATGTAGCTCAGTGGTGTAGTTCCCCTGGGTTCAAACCTTGGTACCCAAACTGAATACATGAATAATTTAATTAACTAAATAATTAATTAATTAAATGAAAAAAAGCTGAGGATGTAGCTCAGTGGTAAAGCTCTCCTTTGTTTAATCCCCAATGCCAAAAAATAAAAAAATAAAAATAAATAAATTCAGGGCCTAAATTTTTTTAAAAAATGAACACCTGTACTCATAAAATTTCTGCAAAAGTCTCACTCTTCCTAGAATAGTAAAGGCCAGAGCTTGGAGATGAAATACCCAAGGCCTAATGAACAGGCAAAATTGAATTAAACAGTGACTTCCTGGTGGAGCGACACTGACAGCCACTTCCTCCAAACCCACCTTGTTGTTCAAATGTGGCTCAAGTAGTTTCAACATTGATTCCTAGTCATCTATTAATTACCTCCAATGGGAGACTGGACCAACCAGGGAAAATCTATCCTGGCACTGAGAGAGAATCAAACCCTAAGCATTATGTGATGCATCCAGAGGAAAAAAATCTTCATCCCAAGGGGGAAACATAATGGTGCTCAAATCAACAGCTAGGAACTGTGTCAAATCCTGATGAAGGGGAAGCAGGGTGCTGTGAAGGGAGGGTCCCTGGGCAGCCCTGCCTGATGGCAGGAACTATCACAAACCAGTCAGCCCCAACCTCAGCTGTGCATAAAATCTACCCCAACAGCACCCCCCAAAGTCTAGGAGGATACCTGGCCAGTAGCCACCTGTTGTCCTTGAACAGAGGTCACCGATGTTATTGTGGAGCAAGTGATAATTGATTCAAAGCTGTCCCTTTGCCTCCTGGATGGGGCTCTGACTCATCTTTCTTTAGGTGTAAGGAATTCCTGCCCTATTATGTCTGATTACACTTGTTCTTTGGAGAGCCACTGTCTGTTGTGACTTAGGTTGACTGTAATTTTGACCTGCCTTGTGCACCAAGTCAGGGGTAATAAGAGAAGCCAGGGCTGCTCTTGGATCCTGAAGCTAGATGGCATAACCTGTGTCAGAGCAGAGTCCTAAACCAGGGTCCATGGTCTGGGAAGTGCCACCATGCTGGGAACCCAGTTGGGAGGGACAGGAGCTAGGGATGGGACTGATGTTCCCTTTGTGGGAGGCCAGTCCAGTGAAGGTGGTGGAAAGCAGGGTAGAGAAGAGGGCTTGGAAGGAGGGAAGCCCCCACACTTACACCCATCAACAGGGAAGCACTCTTCTCCCCAGCTGGGAGCAGAGGACCTGCCTCTAATACCCACCTGGGGAAGGCTGTTCTGAGCTCCAGGTAGTGATCCTGGTGTGAGGGTGAGGAGCAGGGGTGGAAGTCTTGCTGAGGATATAGGGTGTGAGCCTCTCAGAGAGTTAACCCCTGTGGATTTTGTTACATCCTGCCTGAATTTGACCTTTGTACATGACTCCCCATGACCTCCTGTGGTCAGACCTGTGACTTTCTCCTTGGCAGTGAGGAGGGGACACAGAAATGTGGGCTCATCTGTTCACAGGAGTGGTGGTGAAAGGCTCACTCTGACATGGGGTGATGTGAATGACCAGATTCTGCAAAAGGCAGCATCCTAAGTGTGGACCATTGTCAGATGACCAGGGTGACTTTGGGTTTGGGCCAATTTGTCTTTCCCACCCTGACATTGCTCCTCAGAATTAACTGCCTGGTTTCTCCTTAGGCACCTGAAGACTGCCGTGGAGACCCTCTCAATAACCAAATGTCGGCTGTCAGATTCCGACTAGAATTATTTTTCCCGATGTCCAAACACCAGACAGCTCAGACACCTGGAACTGAGGGGCATCAGACTGACCAAATTCAGTCCAGAGCCCCTCAAAATTCTGCTGGAAAGCACTGCAGCCTCCCTGAAGAGCCTGGACTTGGAAGCTTGTATCACTGACTCCCAGCTCCAGGCCCTCCTGCCTGCCTTGAGCCGCTGCTCCCAGCTCAGGGTTTTGAGCTTCCATGGGAACCGCAACTCCATGTCAGCCTTAAGGGACCTGCTGCTTCACACTGCCAGGCTGAGCCAGTTGAGCATAGAGCTGTACCCTGCCCCTCTGGAGAGCTATGATGCCCAGGGTACCATCCACCCAGGGAGATGTTCCCAACTCTGTGCTGAGCTCACAGCAATAGTGAGGGACTTTAGGCAGCCAAATGTCCTTGTGTTCTGTACTGTTCCCTGGTCGTCGTTGTGGCTACAAGTTCATGTATAAAGAGGACCTCATTCACTGTTCCTGTCCAACAGCTGCCTAGTTGGGTGTGTTTCAAAAGCATACTTCTAGGCACTTGGATGTATAACCACGATATAGGGTCACCTTAGAGGAAACACAGAACCCACCATTTCAGACACTGCCTGAAGTGTGGATGCAGAAAGGAAAGTGCAGCAGGGGGCTCCATTGGAGGGAAGACCCCCGAGGATAGGACCTTCAGGACATGTGTCTTCATGGAGACATACATAGGGACCTGGATTTCTAGAATGGGATTCAGGCTTGATGGGCACAGGAAGAAGCTATTGTGTTTCATGGCTGGTCCATAAATAGTCAGAAATGAAGGGAATTTCAAGGTTAGTCTTCTGACGTCCTCTGTGATGGATTTACCTGGCTTTCTGATGAAACCTTGGGATTCTCCAGGTTCTGATGGAGAAAGACGGCCCTGGGTACTTGGTGAACAATGAGGTTCAGTCCCAGGAAGTCAAGGGATCAAACTGAAATCTGGTCATGATGTGTGGCTACTCTGTGGCTTAACACATGCAGGTGCACACAGGTGGCCTGGAACATTCAACATAGGCACTGAACATGAGCCAAGGCAAGAAAACCTCTTCTCAGGGGACCTCAGTGCCACCCAGACATTGAACACTGCCCCTTCCTCATGGGTCTCCATGTAGACCCAGAAACCTCAGGTTTCTTTGGATGTGCTGGGCAAGAGCATCTTTGCATACAACATGCCCCATTGTCCCACTCCCAGTGCCTGCAGAAGGTGTCCATGCTGCACATTGATCAGAGCTCTGAGTCTCTTGCCTGTCATCCACCTAGGTAGTCTGTTCTCAGTTAAACTAGTGGTGCCCATTGGAGGTATCCAAATTCCCTTTCAGCAAAATAGTATAATCATATAGGTAGATAACACTTGTGAATATTTCAAAATAAGACTGAATAAATTACAAGCTCTGGTGGGGCAGGGGTGCACATAACTGACAGACCTTCCCCTGACACTTCCCTCCCCTGAAGACTGGGTGGTGGGCTTGTGCAGCGACCTTAGCCTTAGCTTCCCATCCAAGGATGAGAATGAGGTCCCCCCAGTCTTCATTTGAGGTGTTCTAAAGCTACCTGTGGATGTGTTTTAATTATGGCTCTTGAATAATTCTCCACACATAGTGAACTGGAACCCAATTGGATGTGTAAGCAGATTGCAGCTCGCTCTTGGAACTGGTAGCAGAGTCTGGGCCAAGCATAGCTGGCCTCTCTGTCACCCACAGAGTGATCTTTGTGCCTGGCTCCCTCTTTATGGCACTTCCTTTTCTTGGGCTCTAAGACTAGGTTGCAAGTGTGGGGTGGGTGGAAGGTTCTGAACGGCATTCATTCTGCTGGATTCTAGGTTCAAATAAAGCCAAAGATCTGCATAGTGAGATGTGTCATCATTTGTTCTTTTAAGAGTTATCATGACTAAAAAGGGACTTGAAGATATTCTGGTGCCTTCAGACCATTTGAACACTGGAAGGGTTGTGAGGGCTCTTTGTTTTCCCAGAGTCCTGGGGTTAAAGCACCCAGACTGCTCTTTGAGCTCCTCATCTTTTGACTCTAGGTTCATTTGTGCTGTGAGAGAGCACACAACTGTAGGGTGTCATGGTAAACAGAACCAGCTTGTAAGGGTGGCCGTGTCAGGCAGTGGGGACTGGGTTTCACTCCTTGGCTCCTGAAAGATGCAGAGTCCTTTGCATCCAAAGACTCTACAGCCCCTTCTGAACACTGGCCAATTTCTTCTCCACAATCTAGGAAACCAGAACCCATGCTTTTCTGGAGAAATGAGTGAACTTCATCAAAGCTAACTCAGGGATCTGGGGTCATTGGTCAGTGGTAGAGCACTTGCTAGCATGTGGAAGGGCCTGGGTTCCATCCAAGGCATCACAGAAATAAGTAAACAAATAAATAAATCCAAAAATGATATGACCACATTGGGAAGGTTTAATTGGAATAGAGCTGTCTGTTAGAAATATTTGAAAAGAAAGAAGCAGAACCCACATGAAAACAATGGAATGCATTCTTTAATTGGTCTGGACAGGTGGGTCAAATAGGTGTACTGAAAGCTTCTCTTCTAAAAACAACTGCAAAAGCGGGCTTGGTGGCACACAGCTGTAGATCCAGCAGCCCAGGAGGCTGAGGCAGGAGGATGGTGAGTTCAAAGCCAGCCTCAGCAATTTAGTGAGGTTGTAAGCAAGTTTGTGACACCCTGTTTCAAATCCAGCCTGGGTATGGGGCTCACTGGTGTGGCACCCTTGGGTTCACTGCCTGGTCCCCAAAACAATAACAAACAAGTATGAAAAGCTGGTTGCAGTGGCACATGCCTGGGATCCCAGCTACTTGAGAAGCTTTATGATTTTATTCCTTCTCCCAATTTTACTAACTGGGGCATGACCCATCCTTATTTTTTCCAGTCCCTTAGATGCCATATTGGGCCATTTAATTGAGATCTATTTTCCTAATGTAGGTATTTCTTCTTGGGAACTTCCCACTTAGAATTTCTTTTGCTGTATCCACAGGTTTGAATATCTTGTGTGGCCCTGTTTATTGGTCTGCAGGCATTTTACACTTTCTTTTTTATTTTTATGTATTTTTTTAAATTTCATACATACATGACAATATTTTGATTTCTTCAATGACCCGTTGGTTGTTGGGGAACATGCTGAAGAATTTCCATGCTTTGTAACTGTCCAGGAGTTCCCCCTGCTATGGATTCCATTCTTATTAAATTTATGGAGATTTATTTTGAGAATAAATGGAGAATGTGTCATGTGCTGTTGAGAAGGATGTTTGCTCTGCAGTGTTGGGTGGGGTGGTCTGTAAATGTCTACTGTGTGCAGAGATTGATCCATCCAGTGCTGAAAAGGGGTGTTGAATCCCCACTTTTATTACTGTGTTGTAGTCAACTTCTTCTTTTACATTCCAGTAATATCTGTTTTGCACATGTGGGTGCTCGGGTGTCGGGTACATATTTGTGTACAATTGCTGTCTCATGTTGCTGAATTGACCCTTGATCATCCTGTGATCACCTTATCTCTTTTTATTGTGTTTCAATCTCTAGTCTATTTTATCTGACAGGAGTCTAGCCATTCCTGCTCTAGGTTGGTTTCCTTTATGTGGAATATCTTTTCCATCCCTTCACTGCCACCTGTGTGTGTCAGGTGAAGTGACTTTCTTGTAGACAGCAGGTAACAGAGTCCATTGAAAAAGAAAATCTATTCAATCACTTTACATCTTATAATTGGGGAGTTTATTCCGTTTAAATTCAAGGTTTTTTATCGAAAGATACAGAATTATTTCTGACTGGTATTGTTTATTTTTAGTTTCTTTTTCTGATTTCTCTTTAGTTCTTTTTCTCTCTTTTCCTCCCTACTCTCTAGTCTGTTTCTGAGGGTTGGTGTTTTCTTCTGGGATAAATTTGCATTTCCTTCTTTGTCCTTTGTGAACATGCTGTCATTTTTGGTTTTTCTTTTGGGCTTCCTCTGGGATTTAGAAAAATTTTATAGTTACCAAAGAGCATTTTAAGCTGAACAGAACCTCCCTCTGCTCTGATACCAGTACTCTGGATTCCGTCTTTTTTCTTGTAACTTGTGCTTTGGTTGCCATGGTTTCCTTCTCCAGGTTTCGTGCATTTCTTAACCTCTTACTGTGGCCATGCTTAACACTCACCATTTTGTTTTTAACTTTCCTATTAGTTATTTGATAGTTTAAATATTCCTGTTATGTAAACCAGGCACACTGCTATATGCATGTAATCCCTCAGGAAACTGAGGAAGGAGGATTGCAAATTGAAAGCTATTCTCAGCAACTTAGAAAGGCCCTAGACAACTTCATGAGACCTTGTCTCAAAATAAAATATAAAAAGGGCTGACTTCCCATTAGATCCAACACCTTCAAGAGCCTGTACTCTCGCCTGTGGCCTTCACTGGAAGATATGCTGTGTTCCCTTCCTGCAGAAAGCTGGCTGGGAGATACAGCAAGAAATCACACAGCACAGAAATAATTTTGAAATGCAAGGGCGGGCCAGCTCTGAGATCTTAAGGATGCTGCTTCCACACTGGAAGGAGAGAGAGAGACAGAATGTGTGTTTTTTTTTATTTTTCTATGGGGGATACACAAAGGCTTTTCCATAGAACATGTTTCACCAAATAAAGCAATGGGTGGGCTGTCCCAGCTTGACAGGTAACACCCAACCCCAGAGCCACAGAGCAGTCTCTATAACTGAGGGAAGACTGAGGTCATGTGCTTTCTGTAGTAAGCCATGGAATGACTTGCAATGCCACACCGAAATCTCCTTGGCTTCAAGGCTGAGTAGAGACTATGCAAATGGCTCAGAGGTGGCCCCCCACACTGGCCCTTAGTGCTACAGTACTGGCTGGAGTGGGAGGACAGACTGGGAGAGTCAAAAATGGATACGCACACATAAATATGTGCAGACGTCTGTTCCTGTACATCTCCATCACATTCCCCTTCTCTGAACTCTCAAGAACTTGAATGTCTGTAATGAGTCTGGCATGATTAAGTGTTTGCTGTGCTCAGAGTTAACTTAGAACTTTTAGTTTTGAATTGATTATGTGTATTGCAGTGCCCAGCACTAAGGATTATCATTTGCTTGATTAAGAACCTATACAGTGAAATTGTATTGAATGATTTGAGTGAATAAAGCATTGAAAAAAGCATTAGTGTGTGAATATGATTTATTTCTCCCCTCCACTGCAGATGTCACATCTTTGCCCATCCCAACACTAGCCAGCTTCCCTTGGTCCCTGCCCACTTTCACAGCACTGTGCCAACTTTCCCAGTAATTGTGTGGGCTTTACAACATGCTTACAGTTGTTCTCTCTGCTTAAATGTACCTGGGTTAGTTTTTTGATACTAAGAACCATGGTTGCCAGTCACAGAGGCACATGCCTGTAATCCCAGTGTATCAGGAGGCTGAGATAGGATCATTGGTTCAAACCCAGCCTCAGCAATGGCAAGGCACTAAGCTCATCCGGGAGACCCTGTCTCTAAAATACATACACAATAGTGCTGAGCATGTGCCTCCGTGGTCGAGTGCCCTTAAGTTCAATCCCTGGTACCCACCACAAAACCAATGATTGTTGATGTGTGAAAATATGTAGGGTTCAAGTGACCTAGAGAGTAAACACATATGTGAAAATTATACTCCCTAGCCCAATGTCAAGACAGCCTTCACTCATTATCCACAGTGAATTGATTCCAGGACACCCCCCACCCCCTTTGTATACCAAACTCTGCACATGTTCAAGGTCAGGTGTAAATGATGCAGTGTTTGCATATAACCTATGCACATCCTCCTGTGTGCTTTAAACCATCTCAAGGTTCCTTATAACATTTAATACAATGGGAACATTACATAGCGGTTTACACTGTGCTGTTTAGAGAATAATGACAAGAAAAAAGTCTCTACACATTCATCCCAGATGCACTTATTTTCAACCATGTTCAATCCAAGGTTGATTGAGTCCAAGGATGCAGACCCTACAGCCTCAGAGCTCAGATGAGAGACACAGTAGCACAGAAGTATGAGCAGAGACATCAGTGAACAGAGACATCAGTGAACAGAGACATCAGTTACAGAAGATGACCAAAGAATCAGGAAGAGCAGCCTTAAGAATTAGAAGCACCACAGCCCTGACATCTGCTTAGTGTTGGCACAAAGAGACCTACACCCCTGGGGCCAGTAAGGGCATTTCTGAGAGACAAATAAGACTAGCAAAATGCAACTGGTAAATTTCATTCGGTGTCTAGGTTTCAGTAATGCAGGGAATTGTGTGTCTATTAAGTTTTCAATGGAACATTCCAATGTTTCATGTTACCTCAAAACAATAAGCTTCAGAAATCAGGGAACTGAACTAATAGGAAAGGCCTAATTGCCCAACATTTTGTATAGTTAAACTCTTCATTTCCTATATCTTGTATTTACTGAATTTAAAAAAAAATGCAAGTACTGTGGCTCAGTGGTCTTTGGGTTCTCCTCCTGGTACAAAAGGGGGTGGGGGTAAGAAGAGAGGTACAAAACAAAAGTACCTTGTTCTTTTGCTGAATAAAATTTTGAAATGGGGAGTTTTTAAAAATGTGGATTGTAGTGGACACAGTGGCACAACCTCTAATCCCACCAACTCAGGAGCTGAGGCAAGAGGATTGCAAGTTCACAGACATCCTGGTCAAGTTATCGATAACCTCTCTCAAAATAAAACACAAAATGTCCTAGGGAGGTGGCTCCATGCTAAAGTACCCCTGGGTTCAATGCCCAGTTCCTGCAAAAATGGGGGAGTTGGGGATGTGGTTCAGTGTGAAACAGGGGTTTGCTTGATGCTTTCACTAAATCCCTTGTGGCTTTGAATCTTACATATTTTTTTCTTTCCCCCAAATCTTCTCCCTGACTTCCTCCTCCCTGATCTTCTTGTCCTTGATGTTCTCCTTCCTGGTTTCTTCTCTCTAATCTAATTTTGTCAGAATCACCTCTTTAAAAACAACCTGTTCAGCAGTAATCTCTAGGGTATATAAAGAACTCAAAAAGCTAAGCACCAAAAAAACTGTAATCCAATCAACAAATGGGCCTAGGACCTGAACAGACACTTCTCAGAAGAGGATATACAATCAATCAACAAATATATGAAAAGATGTTCATCATCTCTAGCAATCAGAGAAATGCAAATCAAAACTACTCTAAGATATCATCTCACTCCAGTCAGAATGGCAGCTATTATGAAGACAAACAACAATAAGTGTTGGCAAGGGTGTGGGGAAAAAGGCACACTCATACATTGCTGGTGGGACTGCAAAATGGTGCAGCCAATATGGAAAGCAGTATGGAGATTCCTTGGAAATCTGGGAATGGAATTACCATTTGACAAAGCTATTACTCTCCTCAGACTATACCCAAAGGACTTAAAAACAGCATACTACAGGAACACAACCACATCAATGTTATAGCAGCACAATTCACAATCACTAAACTGTGGAGCCAACCTAGATGCCCTTCAGTAGATGAATGGATAAAAAAGTGTGGCATATATACACAATGGAATTTTATTCAGCATTAAAAGAGAATAAAATCATGACATTTGCAGGTAAATAGATGGCGTTGGAGTAGATAATGCTAAGTGAAGTTAGAAAATACCCCCCCCAAACAAATGCCAAATGTTTTCTCAGATAGAAGGAGGCTGACTCATAGTGGGGTAGGAAGAGGGACCATGGGAGGAGTAGATGAATTCCAGATAGTTCAGAGGAGTGGGAGGGAAAGGGAGTGGGCAGGGGATTAGCAAGGATGGTGGAATGTGATGGACATCATTATACAAAGTACATGTATGAAGACACAAATTGGTGTCAACATAATTTATATACAACCAGAGATATGAAAAATTGTGCTGTATGCATGTAGTAAGAATTGTAATGCATTCTGCTGTCATTTTTTTTAAATCAAGTAAAAAACTGTTCCTCTGATAGGCAGTATGACAGCCTTTGGGACAGAAGACCCTCCATTTTTTCTTTTTTTGCTACCAAAATAGTAAACATTCCCTTTCCTTTTTCTCAAAACTGTGTCCTCATTATTACATTAGCATCAGGGATGGGAACAGAACATTTGGCAACAAGTGCTTTAGTGTTGTAGGACAACTGAGCCTAAAAGAGACCTTTTAGAGGGTCTACTCCCAGACAGTCTTCCCTAGTGACCTACAGCCAAGGAGTGGTAGCACATGCCTGCAAACCCAGCAACGCTGAGGCAGGAGAAGCACAAGTGGGAGGCCAGCCTCAGCAAGTTAGCAAGATCCTGTCTCAAAATAAAAATATAAGGAGGTGGAGATGTAGCCCCATAGAAGAGCACCACTGGGTTCATTCCCCAGTACCAAAAAAGAAACACAAAATGGTGGCACATAGTTTGTGATGCAAAGAGAATATCACATTTCTTTCTCTTCAAATGACCAGAAGTTTGGACTTAGCGTCTCTACATGCAGTTTCCCATCATCCTAATAGTTTTGATTTCTGCTTTGGTTTAGATCATATGAAACTTCTTTCCTTCTGTATTTCTTTTCCTTTTTCTCTTGTATTTTTTGTTTTGTTTTGGTTTTGGTTCTGGGGATTGAATCCAGGTGCACTACAGCACAGAGCTACATCTCCTTTTCATTTATATATTTTCAGTTTGAGACAGGGTATTACTAAGTGGATTAGGGTCTCACTAAATTGCTGAAGCTGCCCTGGAACTTCTGATCCTCCGCCTCAGCCTCCTGGGTAGCTGGGATTACAGGTGCAGGTCATCAAACCTGGAACCACACAATATTTTTCATAGGCTGGACTCTATTCTGATCTATTTCTTTCCTGGGACTCCACTCCAAAGTGGCACACTGTCACATGTACAAGATACACATGACAATCAAGCCTCATCTCAGAGTTAGCATTTTCCATCTCTTACTTGCCAATGTTCTCAAATAGTATATGTGGCTTTTAGCATTGCTTACATTTAAACTGAGCATGGTGGTACATGTCTGTAATCCAGCTATTTAAGAGGCTGCAGCAAGATGATCATGAGTTTGAGACAAGTATGGAGGACAAAGTGAGATCCTGTCTCAGCATAAGATAGGGCGAGGAGCCAGGTATGGTGGCCTATGATTGTAACCCCAGCAGCTTAGGAGGCTGAGGCAAAGGATCACAAGTTCAAAGCCAGCCTCAGCAACCTAACAAGGCCATAAGCAGCTTAGTGAAATCCTGCCTCAATAAAAATAGAAAAGAGCTGGGGATGTGGCTCAGTGTTTAATTACCCTGAGTTCAAACACCTGTACCAAAAAAGAAGATGAAGAATTCAGAGGAGAAAGAGGGGTGAAAGGAGAATAAGGAGGAGGAGGATAAGGAAGAGGAGGAGGAGGAGGAGGAGGAGGAGGAGGAGGAGGAGGAGGAGGAGGAGGAGGAGGAGGAGGAGGAAAAGAAAAGAAAAACAGCTAAGGGAAAATGGGCAACCCTGACCTAAGGCAGAGTCCACCCACAAGCTGCCCATTCCCTCTACTGCGCACAATGACATCTGGCTCTAGAACTCAACAATAGGAAAGTTACTTGATAGGAAAGGGGACACACTGGGACAACCTGCCCCCTAGTGGCTCATTTGACACTGATTTCTAGGTGGCTCTTGCTTCAGATTACACTTTTCTGTGACTGGTGCTGACTGTGGAGAGCAGCCATGAAAATTAATTCAAAACCAATCTCCCCCACACCCAAAAGTGATTTCCTGTTTGTTTGTTTTTGTGACTGGATGGTGTGTAGGGGCTGCTGGTCCAGTAGAGGCATCTGGGTGGGCCCTGGGGAGATGAAACTAGAAAACTGAACCCCGGCTGTTGGTGAATCTAGCTTTCCTGCTGGGTGTTGTTTCTTCCTGGACTAGAGCTCCTGTGACCCCTGGTGCTTGCAGAGCCTGGCTGCCTCTGGCTCCTGGGAACCCAGGGCCTCAACTCCCCAACTCCCCCCAAGGCCAGTCTTACTACCTTTGCCACTGCAGGTTTCTTCCCAATGAGGAGAAGCTTTAATCCTCTGTGTGGTGCAAGAGAGCAACCTCGGGTCAAGTTGCCCAGGGCCACCTCCAGGATCTGCCATGCTCCCATGGTCACTCAAGTGCAAGCCAGTCTTTCTAACCTTGGTGGCAATGATTCCTCTGATGGTGTCTCTGTTTCTTGTTAATTTCCTCTAGGGAGCATGGTCCTCTCAACAGCCTTCTGGAAATGGAAACAGAGCTCAGGCCATGTCACAAGCCTGCCCAAGCCTGCCAATTGCCACTAAGCAAGCTCTGCCTGGGGCCACCTCTCCAGCCCCAGCTCCCTGCTCTCCCCTAGTTCCAGGTGATGAGTGGTCTCCTATGTGCCTTCTGTGGGAACCTCCCAGCCAGACATTCTGGTCATCCCCCCACACCTTTTCTCACTCCAGTGGCTTGGGTCATAAGATTATCTCGAGAGTCCTGACAAGCTATCAGACTGAAATACTCTAGGACAGAAAAGACAGGACTCTTTGAATTTGGAAAAGGCCTTGGACAAACAAAAGCTCTGGAAAAGACCAAGGAAGACCTCTGAGGAGGAAAGTTGAACTGTGTCCTGGTTGGGATGGCACCTCCCTGGGATATGGAAACCCAGCTAAAACCAGTCATTGTCAGAGGACCTTAGCAGCCAGAGAGGGCTTCTGAAACTGCATTTTCTCAATGGTTATCTAGGATTGAAAACATGCTAATTATCAGAATACAGAGAGAGAGAGAGAGAGAGAGAGAGAGAGAGAGAGAGAGAAATATATCCATTTGATGGATTAATCCACTGATTGGATTACAGCTCTCATGATCTGATCATTTCACCTCCTGCATTAACACAGAGGCTTTTGGAGTACAACTCATATCCAAACCATATCAGAGACACTTGCCTTTGACATGTATCTTCTGCTCCCCAACTTCCCAAAGAGCTCACAGTTCCCACCCTCAGTGGATAATGAAGACTGGACTCTCATATGTAACCATACAATGGAACCCAAACCTGGGTGTCTCTCCTGAGGAGAGCAATGGAGTTGCCTCTTTGGGAAGTTCCTTCAAGGAGGAATAAGGCCCTGTCACTTGTCTATGTTCCCTGAATTCTTTTCACCTTTATTCAGCAGGACCACCTCAGGAAGAAGGCCAGGAAGGTTTTTGAAAGTCTATATTTGTTAAAATCATAATTTTGATCTGATACACCTAGGTTAATATGTTTTTCTGATTACATTCTGCTTTGTTCTAAGACCAATTCACAAGGGTTAATTCTCAGTCTAAAAGGTTTTTAACAAATAACCTACAAGGCTTTTGTCTGTCTATTTTGTGTAGGTGCACCGGTGTACTGTCCATCTACATGTATTGCTGTGTCTACATATATTTGATACTAAAAATTGACATATGAGCTTGTAAATTAAAATTTTAAAAATGGATCCAAATACCTTTGCTTCATATTATTTAAAAGGTTCAATTGAAATTGGGTAAATAAGTAAAAGTAAAAATGTCTTTAAAGTTACTAATGCAACTTAAACAAGTTACAGATTTGTTTCTAGGTGGTCAAACAGTTGTTAATAAAATGTTAATGTCTATAAAGTGTCTAATATCCATTGTCTCTAGGATTTTTCTTCAATTGGAAAAAATTACAAATACTATTCAATGCACTTGTCTTATACCTTTTTTTAAAAAAATGTAAATTAGATCTGACCTATATGAAATTAATCATGAATGTGTTGTTAGAGACATCTCATTGGTTTACAAAGTTTAAATGGTAACTGTTAAATATAATATCAAGTAATCTTAACTCCTTAAATTCCATAAGTAAAAATATTTATGCACTGTTGGTGTTTTCATATATTGGTAAATTTAAAAAAATTAAAATTACTTTATGTTATCACAAAAACAAGGTTATTAAAAGTTAAAAGTCCCAGCGGGTATAATTCTATATATAAAAAGTCAAGAGGTTTCAACTGCATTTCAATTAGAGTACTGTAAATATGTTTCCTGTTATTAAAATGGATTAATTTATCTAAAGTCAGAAATTGATAAGGGTTATTTTAAGGTATAAAAAAAGAGGGATCCATGGATTAAAAATTATTTAAAGGTTCTAAATATAAAAAATATATCTAGTAAAAAAAACATGTTTCTAGGTAAGAAAGTCTTTATGTGGTAAAATATAATTATAATACATCTAAGTAAACAATAAGGTCTAAGTAAGTAATATAAACATCTATAAATAAAGGTTAAATATTAAAATGTTTCTTTATAATAAATTGTTTATATATGTAACACAAATAGTTAAAAGTATTCAAGGTTGTTCCCTAAGAGCAAATATTAATGTGCTAATATAAACCAAAGTTTATTTACATATTAAAATGACAAACACTTCTTAAAATATTATTTATATTGTGTCTGTTAAGTTTTATTCTCTAGAGCAACTAACGGGACAAATGAAGGTTTGTACATCTCTGGTGAAACAGCAACTGTTATTTTAGAGTATTGTTCCACATTACAGAGTGTAAAACTTGGTTAATATAAAAACATCAATACAATTTTAGTACACTGCTCTTCTTCTCATATTCAATGTGCTTCCTTACATTGGCTAGACCCCCAAATCTCCCTTTTGTGTTTTTTTTTTGGCTTAAATATGAGGCATCACTGAAGGTGGTGTGCTACTCTGACCATCTCACTTTTAGAGAGTAGAGTGTCTGCTGCTGGCCAGCAATAAAGGCTTAATTGGAATGACAATGTGTGGTCTAAGAGTTATTAAGGGTCTCGGTATTGGTATAACATTAAACCAGAGGAATTTTGCAGTCTGAGGCTATTATTCTCCTTTTAGTTATGGCACTTGTTCCCCAATGCAATGTAATCTCTTGAGGGTTTTCAATGCTCTATGGCCAGGTACTGAGGTGCGCACTTACAATCACAGTAACTTGGGAGACTGAGGCAGGAGGTTAGGAGATTCCAAGCCACCCTGGGCAACATAGTCAGACCCTGTCTCTAATAAAAATATAAAAAGTTTTGGGGGTGTAGTTCAGTAGTAAAGGGCCCCAGGTACACATTCCTGGTACCACACACACACACACACACACACACACACACACACACAGTTCAGCAGCCTCATGCATGCCAAGTGATTGCCATCAGATTTAGACAACTCAAGGGAGCCAATACTGACCATGTAACACTTAGAATATTCCGTGGCCACAGTATCCCAGCTGATGATGCTACTGTAAAAGACTGCAGAATCAAAATGGAATTATTTGTTCCAAAACCTCACAAAAGTGGAGGGCAGAGGACCATGCAGGAGAAGGTCCTTGAGCTTGGTCCTTTGATAATAGACTTTCAGGAGGACTCTGCCAAAACCACAACATTACACACACACACACACACACACACACAAATTGCTTCTAAACTCCTTACTCTCCAATCAAGATCATAGGATTTTTATCATTGGCTCTCAAGAGATTAATAAAACACAGAATGGGACCTGCAAATTCCAAGAAACTCCAGGAGAGCCTGTCTTCTGCACTGCAGAGGAGTCTATTATGGTTCCTTCTCAAGCACATTTTGAAATTGGTGGGCAAATGATTCAAAAGACAATTAAAAACAGCAATGGCTTCCACGTGGAATGTTCCAGTTGAACATCTCTCAAACAGCTGCTCTTTAAGAAGTACATTTTAAGCCAGATGAGGTGGGCCATGCCTGTAATTCCAGATTCTCAGGAGCCCGAGGCAAGAGGATGGCAAGATTCAGGCCAGACTTGGCCATTTGGTAAGTCTGTTTGAAAATAAAACAAAGAGAATTGGGCAGGTAGCTTAGTGGTAGAGTGCCCCTGGTTAAATGCTTAGTACTGGAGAACGAGAGAGTAAGTTTTTAGGCTTCAAGTTGTTTTTATCAAGTTCTCTGATTACATGGGAAAAGAAAAACTGAGTCATCTCTGTTAAAAGTTGAAGTTTTATTTCATAGGATATAAATTTCCTTATTCACTTTAAATATCTTTCATGACTCTGGTTAAATGACTTATCTTTTATAATGATCTAGGACCCCAAGTTTCATGAAGTGCTTTAAATCTTTTGAGATTATTTACTAACTTCTCTATGATCAAAGTCTACATTGTCACTTTTTTTTTAAATTTTTTTTATTGGTTGTTCAAAACATTATAAAGCTCTTGACATATCATATTTCATACATTAGATTCAAGTCACTTGACCTTGAGCTAACATTGGGATGTTCTAGAGAATTCCATAGTTGTTCAAGGGATTTCTAGAAGAGAGACATTAAGTCAATTATCCTAATTTGATATGATGGGAAATCCTGTCAAATATGACATAACTTTTTCAAGTTGTATTTATTTCGATATTTTATTAATATTTGCTTTAAAATGGCAAAAATTCAAAAAAATCTCATATGTTTTCAGACCATAATTCTGGATACTATATTAAAATGTATGCCAATCAAATCACCTTGTTAATACCTGTTTATAGTAAATTCCCAACAGATTTTTAACCATGTTAAAGAATCTAAATTTTTATCATCAAGAGCTATCATTTGGATTTTTTTTCCCTGAACATAACTAAAATCAGATTATTTGATTAAGAAGAAAAAACCTCTAACAAGTTTACTTGAACACAGGTCTCTCATCTATCTATCTATGTATTTATGTATTCATTTCTTTATTTATTGTTGCTAGGGATCAAACCCAGGGCATCATGCATGCTAGGCAAATGCTCTACCTTTTCAAAATTGTAATTCAAAACAGAGTGTGGTGGTGAACACTTGTAATCCCATCTACTGTCCTGTGAACTGATAAATACAATCAATAAGTGTGTCAGTTATGGGTTATGGATTAGTAAAAAAAATATAGATGATGGGTATAAAATTTTGAAGAGTGAGATAAGACAATTATAAAGGAAGAATTGTCATAGGCAGCACCTGAGACTCCATTTTGGTGCCTCCTATGAAAAACTGTTACAAAAGCTCTTTCTGAGAAACTGAAATGAAAGCTGTTTTCTTATTTTAAAAAAAATTACCATTCTGTACTTTGTACCCCACAAATTGTACCCTATTCAGGATGCAGTGGTGGTCATGGAAAGCTACATCCTGGGTTTGAATGCTATTGTGGGTCTACATGACTTTGAAGTACACTCTCGCCCCACTGACCCCCACCCAAATTCAGGATGTGACTGTCTAGCACCTGCTTGAACCCAGGACCATGCTCAACTAAACTGCAAAGCTAATGTTCTGGCTTGCTGACTGGAAAATTCTGGTCCCGCCTAGAACCCAGAGGCCCCACTTATTAATGTTTTAATTTCTATGATTGGCTAGCTTACATGACGATAAGCAAGTCACTGAGTTGTGGATTTTGTGCTTATATAGTTTTTGGATGGATCAGGAAGCTGCTGTCCTCTCACAGAGCTGGAGGCTCTTTGGTGGGTGACAGTCCCTAGTCAGGTAAGTAAAGCTCTCTTTTGATTTGAAATTCAGACTTAGAGTGCTTTCTGGAGGGACTCGCCAAAACACCACCTACTTAGCAGGCTAAGGCAGAAGGATCTCAAATCCAAGGCCTGTCTCAGTAATTTAGTGAGAACCTGTCTCAAAACAAAAATTTGTTTTAAAAAAATGGGCTGGGAATGTAGCTCAGTGGTATAGTTCCCCTGGGTTCAAACCTTGTACCCAAACTGAATAAATGAATAATTTAATTAACTAAGTAATTAATGAAAAAATGAAAAAAGCTGAGAATGTCGCTCAGTGGTAAAGCTCTCCTTGGTTCAATCCCCAATGCCAAAAAAATAAAAAATAAAAATAAATAAATTCAGGGCCTAAATATTTTTAAAAAATGAACACCTTTACTCATAAAATTTCTGCAAAAGTCTAACTCATCATAGAATAATAAAGACTAAAGCTTGGAAATGAGGTACCCAAGGCCTAATGAACAGGCAAAATTGAATTTAACAGTGACTTCCTGGTGGAGGTACACTGAGAGCCACTTTCTCCAAACCCACCTTGTTCAAATGTGGCTCAATGAGTTTCAACATTGATTCCTAGTCCTCTATTAATTACCTCCAATGGGAGACTGGACCAACCAGGAAAAGTCCATCCTGGCACCGAGAGAGAATCAAACCCTAAGCATTATGTGATGCATCCAGAGAAAAAAATCTTCATCCCAAGGGGGAAACATAATGGTGCTCAAATCAACAGGCAGGAACTGTGTCAAATCCTGATGAAGGGGAAGCAGGGTGATGTGAAGGGAGGGTCCCTGGGCAACCATGCCTGATGGCAGGAACTATCACAAACCAGTCAGCCCCAACCTCAGCTGTGCATAAAATCCAACCCAACCTGCACCCCCCAAACTCTAGGAGGACACCTGGCCAGTAGCCACCTGTTGTCCTTGAACTGAGGCCACCCATGGTACTGAATCTGTGGAGTCAGTGATAATTGATTCAAAGCTGCCTTTAAAACACTGTCTCTCTTTGCCTCCTGGATGGGGCTCTGACTCATCTTTCTTTAGGTGTCCTGCATTCCTGCCCTATTATGTCTGACTACACTTGTTCTTTGGAGAGCCACTGTCTGTTGTGACTTAGGTTGACAGAAACATCTACCTGCCTCCTGCACCAAGTCAAGGGTGGTAAGAGCAGCAGGGCTGTGGCATGAAGTCACCCTTTCCAGCAGGCTACGCACAGACAAATGGCAGAGAGATTTAGAATTCAATTGAGAGACAAGATATCCATTGTTGTGGAGCCTAAAAACCAATGAGGTCTCTGAAATAGCCTTAACCCTACATCACTGCACACATAGGAGATTAAATGTGGGTCATTTGTGGTAAGACATTATGTGAAACAGAAACTAAAGATCATCTCAGCCAACTGTAAGTATCCAACTGTGATGTGAGCAGGGTTATTTTCCAACAAGATACCCAAGAAGACCATCATGGTTTAGATGCTCTGTCTCCCAACAGCTCACCTGTGAGAGAATGGTTTTGGTGGAGACACAATTGATTTATAGCCTTAACCTTGTCAGTAAGTTAATTCCTAATGGGATTAACTGAGTGATAACAGGGAGCAGCTGGGGTGTGGCTGGAGGAAGATGATCTTTGGGGGTGTGAATATGGTGTGTATATTTTGTATCTGGCAAGGGGCCATCTCTCTCCCTCTCTGTTCTCTAATAATGTTAGCACCTTCCCTCTGCACAATCTCCCACCATAATGGTCAGCCTCACCTTAAAGGTGAGGGCCCAAGAAATGGAATCTGTTGTGTATGCATTGAGACCTCTGAAACCATGAGTCCCCAAATAAACTTTTTCTCCTCTGTAGTTGTTGGGGTTGGGTGTTGTAGTGAGAGCATGAAAAAGATGACTAACACACACAAAAAAAAACAACAAAGCAAAAATGCAATTCTGTAAATGACGCTATTCAAACCATTCCTTCTACATCTTCCCTGTAAGTCCTCCCCTCACATGGCTCATCATCCAAGCACTCCCTCTCATTCCTTCCTCAATTCATGAATTACTTTTTACTCAGGCTCTTCAAATTTTCCTTTGCCTATGAAATTCTCACAGCCTAAAGAGCCCTGGAAACTGCCTGGAGCAAAGGCTGTCTGAGAGATGTGTGCTCAGGTCCCTGATTCTGCAGGAAGAGTCTCCAGTTGGTGGCCTCCCTGATGTCAGAAACACCTGCTGTCCAACCCTGTGTCTTTCTCTCCCATTCCCAAGTTGCCCACAGTTTCCACCCTTGGTGGATTTCAGACTTTTCCAATTCTGATGGGGCATGTTGGCCCATGCCTATAATCACAGCAACCCAGGAGACTGAGGCAGGAGGATGGCAAATTTGAGGCCAGCCTCATCAACTTAATGAGGACCTAAGCAATTTAGTGAGACACTATCTCCAAATAAAAGCAAAAAATAAAAAGGGCAGGAGATGTGGTTCAGTGGTTGAGAACCAATGGGTCCAATCCCCAGTACAGACAGACAAACAGGAGAAGTCTTGCCCTATGTCTAGAAGACTGATTCCACCCTCCTTGTCTGCTCTTCCTCTCTGAGTGTGCCCAGATTTGCTGTAAGGTAACTCGACACTTGTGTGACTGTTGTCAACATGGTTTCCATTCTGTGGTCTTCGTGGATGACACTACTGTCTTCAAAAAGCTGTTTTTACTATGGAATTTTCGGGAAAAAAATTCAAATAATTTGGATATGGCCAAAGACGCCTTTGAAAGATATTTTCAGGTGTTGTTTTTTTTTTTTTTTTTTTTCCTTAGGGATTCGGTGCTTTTCTGTCTCACGGGAGGAACAGGAGGGTCACATATGGACAAAACTGAGTCCATGGAGTGGAGTGTATGGAAGGACGCACCCCTGACTGCCACACTCTCCTGGATTCTGCGCAAACCAGTCAGCCCCATGACCATTGGAATCAATCAATCAATCTGGAGGAAGAAAATCCAATCAGGATTAAGTGGGTGGAGATGGAAAACCTGATCAGATACTGCTTTCTGATTGTATGCCAGCCAATCAGATGGAAGTGGGGGCGTGGTCAGAGAGGTCCATAAAAGCTCCTGTGGAGCCAGAAGAGAAACACAAGAGTCCTGGAGCCCAAGGAGAACCAGCCTGGCCTGCTGAGGCTCCAAGAACCCTGCACACCTGGACAGATCCAGTAAGTCCCTCACTGCCCTGAGCACCACCCTGTCCGGCCT